>NW_017307302.1:321729-334108 GCF_000935625.1 Nanorana parkeri
AACAACTGATGCCCGCCGACCCGACTCACGCCGCAAAATGAAGAATCGGACAGATGCTGGCAAAATATAAACAATTGGGCGAAATTAGCTGTGACATCACTGCTAGCTCCTCCAAACTTTTTACAGAGTCTTCTTGTAGGTCTCAGACAAATGAAAACAACTGGGCGAAGCCGGCCCAGTTGTCATGGAATGACAGCTCAGTGTCCTCAAGGACGCTGGGCTGTCATTCCATGACAACAACTTGGCGGAGCCAGGCGTGAAATCACGGCTGGCTGTGCCCAGTTGTGGTCAGTTGTGGGGAAAACTATCTTCAGCAGCTGTCATTATGGCTTAGCCAAGCCGAAGCATATGTGTTCGACTCGGCTGAGCCACTCGGCTGCTGTACGGGGTATCTGGAATAGCCCGTACAGCAGCCCTTCGGTTCGACTGAACCAAAGGGCTCCAGGGCCAAAGTGAGCCGAAGGGTCAGCCAAAGCTACTACTAGATACTTAAAAAGAACCGTAGCATGGGAAATGGCAGCAGCTCTTGCCATATTATGCAAGTATGTAGAGCATACAGATGACAGATTAACTTCTCAGCTCAACGCACCCTGTCACTGCAATCTTCTCTGACACTTTTTATGCCTCCAGCATTTTCTTTCTTTAGCTGCTGATGGGCATAGTTGGTGGCCACTGCCGAATAACTTAAATACATCGGGCACTGGCAGTGGCGACTCTAGGAACAATATATAGGGGGGCACATAAGATACCACAGTCAAAACTGGGGGGGCACTAATAATTTTCACCATTTAAATCATACCACTGAAAAAAACCTAATAAAGTATATATAAATACGATTACAAGTATGAGAGTAATGCGGTATGCAATGATTATATATATTACAATAAAAAGGTATGGGTATGTAGACAGATTGGTTAGACTCAGGGCCAGGAGTGCGTGAATTAATGTCTGGGCCCCCCAAGTGACAGAATGCTAGGGTCCAGTCACAGCTGCAACTATTTGACCCTGTAGTTCTGCCACTGTATAGAGGACTACAAATCCCAGCAATACATTATATAGCAATGCAGAATACCACCAGCTATAAAGCACAACAACTTATTCCAGTAATACATTATACAGCAATGGAGAATGCCACAGTCAGCTATAGAGCACTACAAATCCCAGCAATCTATTATACAGGAATGGAGAATGCCACCGTCAGCTATAGAAGACTACAAATCCCTGTAATACATTCACAGAATCAAACTTAAATCGGCTAACTAATCGATTTTGAAAATAAAAAGTTAGCTGCAGCTCTACATGGGATGCATTTTTCTGCTGCTTTTGCATGCATGGAAACACAGCAGAAAACCTCACGACTTGCTTGCCTGCATTTGGAGTGCCTTTAAAAATCAATGGCACAACAAATGTGTTTTGGCGCATTTCCACAGACATAAATGCCGAGCGCACACATTGCCACTCGTCCTCAGAATGCGCAGGTGTTAACCAGGGTACGTTCCAGCCTGATTTTGGCTGGAACGCACTGCATCGCGGCCAGCTCACTTTTTTGTGGGGCAGGAGGGTGCGTGGAGGGCCACTGAAGTGAATGGCACTGTACCCGCGCCTATTTTGATCGCACAGGATCATGCGGCCGATCGCATTGCGTTGCCAGTGCCATTCACTTCAATGGCCTGCCACTCCCCCTCCCGCCCCACAAAAAAGTGACGCGGCCGCAATGCGATGCAGTGCGTTTTGGCCAGAATCGGACCTGAACGCACTGCATCTGGTGTGAATGGGCCCTAAGAATAACATTAGGCCTATAATGAAACTCCAATATCAGTCAGTTACAAAATAGCAATTAAGTAAGTCAAGGGTTCACTTTGTCAACACAAGTTTTACTTGCAGTAAGTAGACTTTAGTGATTCCACACAAGGACAAAGTTTACACTACACTGTGTATGTGTCACAGGCAGTGTACACATGAAAAAAATATTGCTAGGGAAAGGGAAGGGAGATTGTTGGCAAAACAAACATACAAAGCTCCACCTCCTAGAGTTGGTTTTGACTTTAGTTCTGCTTTAACTTGGTAAGGTACAGTAATCCAGAAAACAGCAATCAGAATTAATTTTTCACTGTTCTGTCTGCTCAAAACTTCTAAGTGCTCATATAAGTTACTGCTCACATAATTGTTCCAGAAATTTCTGCAGCAATGAGACAGATCTCAGGATACTACAACTATAACACTTTACTTTGTCACAATGTAGACAAATACAGAAAAGGTGTTTCATGTGTTGTGTACAACATGAAAGCATAAAACCAATGCTTTATGCTACTTAAAAGAAGCATACACCAATGGACATTTTGCTCTGTGCAACCTAGTTGCCAGAAACTGTATTAAAAAAAAATGAAATTTAAAAAATCCCTATTACAAGGAGGCAGTAAGCATACAACCCACTGCTGCATTAATATTACCCCACATGCCCCTTAATATGAGGGTGTGTTTCAGGGGTCGCAAAGAAAAACATAAATAATCCCAGGCTCTTCAGAATCCTATGTGCCCAGGTGAAGGTGCTGCATAGGAAGGGGGGGGGGCTTATATGCAATCTTCCTGTCCCGTCTACATGATCCACATTCAAAATCTTCTTGCTGATGTTACCATTACAAGACTGAGATAATTTGATGGGAGAAAACCCTTAATCCTATTTATTAAAGTAAATTGCAAATATTTCTTCCAAAAAGTACACAATGCTTTTCTAATCTTCAGAAATGGTATCTCAGATGTAAACCCCCACATTAGTGTCCCAATATTAGCTTGGAAAAGTCCCACTAGCATTTGCAATAGTGCATATATTGTTGGGGTTTTCTTTTCCGTATAATTACTTTTTTTTAAAAATCCAAACGTTTTTATTGGTAAATAATCAAGACAAGTAACAATTATCACTCGATGCAACATGAGAGAGTGTACTAAACAATCGGACAAGATCCAAATGAGAAAGCTCCACAGTCTTCTTGCAATGAGTAAACAGATATAAACGAAAACAAGTATTATATGGAGCATCCCATACAGGCTTAGTATGAGTATCTCCTACTGTGGTAAGCACTATGATCCCAGACATGATGATAGTCAAGTAATGTAGTTTGAAAAATTAGTGGTAAAAAAAACGAAAAATGAAGAGAATAGGAGAGAAGTGAGAGAAAAATAGACAAGTACCAGGTAAAAGGGGAAATAATAGGGGACTAGGAAGAGGACAGAATAAGAAAACCAGCATAGAGACCAAAATACAGGAGAAGAGCAGGAAAGATCAAGCCAGAAAGAGAGAATGAATCCCGGCACCTCTGGGGTACCGCAGGTGCCTTCTCCAGGGATCGGGTGGGTCAGAAGGACTCTACCTCAGGTACGTGCACTCCCATCGGATCCTGAGGGAGTCTCAGGGAGCATGGCGATTGCTTCCAATTCCCTGAAAAAGAGCCAAGGTTGCCAGGTTTCGAGGAAAGCATCTTCCGCATTGTGTAATGTAGAGGTCAGATCTTCCATACAGCAGACCTTGTTGATTTTGGAGTACCACCGTTGAATGGTGGGGGCCTGCGCTTGGTTCCAAAGGAGGGGGATGCAAACCTGGGCAGAATTAAAGAGATGTTGTATAAGGGATTTTTTGTATTGAGCCCGAGATGTGGAGGTCATGTGTAAAAGATAACACTCAGGGGAGCAGTCCGGGCCACCCACCACCAACCTATCGACTGTCACGAACCGAGTCCCAGAAGGAGTGTACACCAGGGCAGGACCAGAAAATATGAAGCATCGTGCCCTCCGCACCTTCAACACATGGGGGGAATCGAGGATCTCATCCTGTGTAAGACACTGGGGAGCCGTTACCATCTGGATAGAATTTTATATCCTTGCTCCTGGAAAGAGTTTGCAATGGAAAATTTGTGTGCAAAGTACAACACAGTTTCCCCCTGGAACTCGGTTAAGGGACACTCCCAATTCAGACTCCCATCTAACCAGGAAGGAGGGTGTACTATCCTGGGCTGGCATTGACAACCATTTGTATATGTTGGAGAGTGCATGTTGAGCTGGAGTGTCACTCCTACATAGGGACTCAAAATCTGTAACACTTCTGCAAAAAGCCTCAGGTCTGGGGATACACAAAATAAATTGCCTTAGCTGGTAACCACTCCACATAGTCATTGTGGGACTAGTCATCTCTCAGTTTGTAGTTCGAACCATCGTCCATCAGAGCAGAAGTCCATCACTCACCTACCGGATCTCTGTAATCTGAGGAAGATAGCATCTGTCAATTCTGGACCGAAGTCCGGATCCCCCAGCACCAGAGTGAGTGGTGATGGGAAAGGGTTGAGGATTTGAATACTGAGTGCACTACCTTGAGTATAGCTCCTATGTTGGGGTGCAAGGAAATATCTGTAGGAAGAGGGGACAAGAGCCATGGCATGCCTGACAAAGGATGAGGAGAAATATTGGCATCTATTGAAACCCATTGTTTCTCAGTGCCCCCTGTACACCAATCCACCACCCTATGCAGGTGGGACGCCGTATAGTAAAGACTCACATCCAGCAAGCCGATGCCTCCCTTCATTTTAGGCATAGTCAGGGTTCGAAAACTGATCCTCGCTGAGCACTGTGCCCAGATGTAGGGCAGTAAGAGGCGACGAAGCTGGCTAAAGAACCTCCCAGGAAACAAGATCGGGAGGGTTTGGAGTAAGTATAGTATCTTTGGTAGGATCGTCATCTTAATGACGTTACATCTGCCAAACCAGGTCACAGAGTGTTCCTTCCACCCCTCAAGATCGGTGCGCACATACGCCGGCGCGTGTTTGCTTGTGTATGTGCGTGCACATGGGGGGGCGGGGACTTACATTTTTTATTTTTTGCAATTTTTTTTTCTTATGTTACTTTAATTTTTAAACACTTTTTGTTTGTTTGTTAATACTAACCTTAATGCTATCACACAGGGGGCTAACAAACCCCCTATGTAATAGCAGATAGAGTGTGACAGGTCTTCTTTATGGAGACATCAGGGGTCTTTCAGACCCCTGTCACCTAGGGACCCCAAAGAAGATGAAGAAGCAGAGATCTGCTTCCCCAGCTTCTTCTCCTGGCTCTAAGAGCTGGAGAATGTAAATCGTGACACCGTAAGTGATGTAATACACATCACGTTCGGGTCCAGTGATCGGAGGAGAAAACAGTGGCTGGAAGCCGCTGAATCTCTCTCCAAACATTGCAGGGAGACCCGCAGAGCTGGTCGTGGGGGGACAGCCACACAGAGACAGCGGAGCCCGGCGGGGGGAGGGGGGGACAGCGTCGCACTGTACAAACGATTCGGCGGCTCTATAGACGCCATATCGCTTGTACATTAGCAGCCATCGCCGGCTGTTAAAAATGCAGCAGCTGTGTTCTTGTTTTAACAGAGGGTATGAGCTGAGGAATATGGTAGTGGAGTTAGTGTGCGGAAATATCTGGGGAAACCTTTTTGAGAAGTAGTTTCTATGTTGGCATAGTACCTTGAATACAGTAGGACATGGAAAGCATAAATTGGTTACAAGAGTAAGTAATAGCAAAGTTAGAGGTATGCAAAAGTAGGAGGAAAGAGATGGACTTATCTTTTAAAAATGGCCGCTCGGTACCTCTTACTGTGGTACAGCACAGACTACAGAAGGAGAAGGGAACAGGCTCCAATAGCTGGAATAGAAGCAGCTAAAATAAAATAAATAAACCCCAATAAAAACAACAAAAACAGTAAAGGGGAGGGGAGCAGATGCAAAGCAAAAAACGTTCTTGGTGACACACATAAAAGGTAGCCCTAACAAGGACTGTTGGGTCTATTCACTGTGAATACAATGGGTGATACACACTACAATGCAATTCACAGTCCTCGACTGCACTGCACTGCACTAGAACAGAGCACTGCAACAGCACTTTGCATACAATGGGGTGCACTCCACTCTTTCTAGCCCACCACACCACAATTCACTGTAATGTAGTGGTGGCACTATACAGCACTCTATAGCTCTGTAGGTAGCACTGTACAGAGCAGTCATTATCTCTTCCTGAAATTGTTCTGAATGTCAGCTATCCCTGTCTGCTCCAATTCAAACACCTGCTGACATATGGCTAATGGGAGAGCTTGCACATTTTGTAAACCCCCATAATTGACCATATTATGCCACCTGACCACAGTTCACATGTCATGCATTTGTTCTCCTGTTTGTACCTTTTTAGTCTAAACTGAACATAGCTAAAAAAAATTAGCTTTGAAGCTTTTGTGATTGCATTGACTTAGAATTTGGTTGCTATGGAAATGTGTGTAATGACTGGCTGAGCAACTCTCAATAGACTAATTTACCTTTTATAGTGGTGATTTACAGTTAGTCAATGCCCAACTGGTTTTGCCAAAATGTAAATCAGACCTTTTTTGGAAATATGTTAAAGAGGAACTATCTGTATCCCTCAAAGCACCCAAACAATTTCTTCTAACCTAATAACACAAAAACGTAGAGGGTGCTCGGTTTGGGGAAATATATATAATAGGTATTTCTTATTAAGGCACAGAGTTAATAAAGCTAAACCAGTGGCAAGCTAAATGCACAGTTAAAATACACATCTAAACTATTTTAATTGACAAAGCATTTGTAATTGTATTCAGGCAATATTGTAATCCTGGCATCCTGCCAGATAGCACAGCCAGCTCCAAGATGTTGCGTCAGGCTATACGTGATCATGGTATCTCCCCTGCCAGGTAAGTATGCGTCAGGCTATATTGCAGCTAAGCAATAAATTCTAGATCAGGCAGTGATTGGAAAATGAAGTAATATCATCATACTGATAAGTCCTTTCTTGTGCTTCACACTGCTTTGTCATAAACTGACAGAATGTTGCAAAGCAAGTACGTGTTTGGCCTTGAGTGCTGCATTTCCTCTCCAAACCCGAATACAGATGTGTAGGGATTACAGGTTGCAGATATTAAGGTACATTGTGCCAAATAGTGGGTGTGCTAACTGTCATAGTGCGGCCATAAAAATATCATATTTTTTGGCCCCTTATCATAAGACATCCTGAATCAATTAATTTCCATTACAGAATGTAGTCTCGAAGCGAACACAATTTACATATAAACTTGTTAGCTGGATAGTGCTAATTAAGCCAAATGCGGGTTTGTTGTGCTCCCCCAGCAGGTTACCTCAGCACAGTCAATTTCCTTCCTGGGACCTTGCATACAAATCGTCTATAGGTGGGTTTTGTCACCAGACTGGTAAAAGTTTCACCTCACCTATGTGTATTTCAATGTTCAAAATGCTTAAAAAAAAAAAGGTAATATCTCATAACTCCTGTCCCATACATCACATGATCGTAGAACCTTCAGGGAAGGAACGGTGGCACAAAGGTGAATTGATTGACACTAAACATCAGGGTTTTACCATACAGTATGGCGGAGTTCTGATAATTGGCTCTCTTTATGGTATTTCTGGTTCTGTTAGCTGTAGGGTGCTGGAGTTTGGACTCTGCAGATAGCAGAACAATAGCTGAAACCAGAACCATCACTTTCGGATCCGTAATTCTTAACTGGAAACAGTTATGAGGGTACCAAGATGATGAATAGAAAAATAATACCTGAGACCCAGGTGGTAATATTCCTTCTCCAGCCCCTTCCATCTGATTGGCTGATCTCAGGGGGTGGAAACTGGTTTTGATCTTCCTAGTATAATAATGGAGATCTGAAATAAAAAAAATTGGCATATTCAAGGGGTCCATTCACACATGGGAGTGTGTCCACGTTTTCCATGCAACCCCGGAAGCCGGATTATTCATAATCTCTAAGTGTTATCCCGTTTTATTTTCATACTGTTTGCTTGTGTGTATGTGTGTCTCATTTTGTAACATCTTATTTTTGTAACTTTTTGTAAATTTACCTTTTTCTTTACACTGCCCGTTTAGGATTATCAAATATAAAATTAATTAGCTCGTTTGATTGCACTAAAAGAACGCACACATCTGAAGAGACTGTTGTGTATCTGTTGCATGTGTTTAGTCAATTGATTGTATCATTGGTGCCTAGAGGCTCAGTTGTAAGTCATTGCCAGGCAGGGATCTGTGTGTCTGATGTGGGGGGGGGTGGGCAGTGGAAGACGTGGGTACGCCAAGGTTCTAGCTGAGAGGATAGCTTGGGGAATCTTAGTGGGCGTGAGGAAACCACTTAGGGTGCCCACACACCTTACGATAATCGTACAATAATCGTGGGAAATCCCGCGATCGTACGATTATCGTAAGGTGTGTGGAAGCCGTGCGACCTCTACTACTGTAAGGTCACACGACTTTAAGCTTACGGACATGTTCGAAAACCCGCCGAGCATCGTACGATGTTCGGCGGGTTTGTGGCATGTCCGTACGATAACAGCCGTACGGGCCGGTGTGCGCAAGCACACACTGCCTCTTCGGCATTGTGGTCATCGGAAGCCCGCCCCTCAGGGGGCGTGGCTTGCGATCATCGCAAGTACGATCTGCCTATGCAACATAGGCAGATCGTACGTTTTTTTTAAGTACCTTACAACCATCGCAAGACAAAAGTCTTGCGATGGTTGTAAGGTGTGTGCCCAGCCTTAGGCTGTCACACAACCATTAGAGTACACTAGATTGTGAGATTTGCATCTGCCTGTGTGTGTTCAGCCAGCTTGAGTTGGGTGAGTCTCCCTCCAGTGGTGACCAGCGGTAGTGCAGGAGACTTAGTGGAGGTACTAACTCCTAGAAGTAAATGTGCCTGGTTTATCTAACCTGTAGCTGCTAGTGAGAGCAGTGTGTGTGGTCTGGAAAGCCTGTGTGCCAGTCTGCTTGAGCGCACAGACTAGGAGAGTCCAGGGAAAGGTTCCTCACAAGCCTGTAAGTTGTGGGTGGTGGCAGCTCGGATTAGTTCATCTGTGTGTGCGTGTTGTTGTACGGCCTTATCGTCACGCCTGCGGACTTGGAGGCGCTCTGGGGGTTCTCGCTACAATCTGCCAGTGCGCTGGAAAATCTCCGAGGATGAGCAAAGGACAGCGACAGCCCGCGGGTAGTGCGGCCCTTCCCGCGTCCCCGTACCCCCTCGGTGCCCCACCTCTGGCACGCCGTCCGTGACAGTTAGTGGCAGCAGTGGCATCGTTAATCATTATTTACCGGTCTAGTGAAGACAGATAGTGATTTTTTGACCCTCTTGCCATGGAAATAGGTCAAGTGAGCGCTCGGAAGAGCACAGGTAAGCGGCGACTCGCAGCCCTTCGCGAGCAGTGTGTCTAGCAAAGCCCGATCCCCCGCTCAGCTTGCGTAGCTCAGCGTGGAGAGATGAAAAAGTTCATCGCTAACCAATCAGAAGACGCGAATCAATGAATGCATCATGAAGCGTCGTCACGCGACCAGCCAATCAGATTCACTCAGACAAAAGCGTCTGGTGAGTCCAGCAGAGACGTTTGTGTGATATGTTCTCTTCCAGCCTAGTTCTATCCTATCCAGCTTTTATCTATGGCACTTTTTAATGAAATAAATCAATTTTTCAACATTTAATTATATAATGAATTATATGATATACTTGATATGTTATAATGAAAAAAATAACTAATATGTATTTTAATAATTCAATTATGTAATAATTACATAACAAATAATATTTAATAATTAAATAATTAAACATTAAATAATGAAATCATGGCATTTATACCAATCAGCCATAACATGTTGACCTCCCATCATATATGAAGTATATCCCCCTTTGCCAAAACAGCACTGACTAGGGATGCACCAATATCGATAATCAGTATTGGTATCGTTGCTGATACTAGGCATTTTCATGAGTACTCTACTCCAAAAAATGCCCCAATAAAGCTAATAATGGCACTTTAAATGTTATAATTATTTCGGCTGCCGTAAGGTCTCGCACTTGCTGGAGACCTCACGGTAGCCTTGTGGGGACCTTCCCGGCGCTAGTACACAACACTGGTCAAGCCCCACATGTACACCTCCTCCTTCCTGCCGCCCACACAGTACTGGTGACACATGCCGCCCGCATAGTGCAGGTGTCATCCGCTGCCCGCACAGCCATGGGGAGACCCGCACGCAGCCCTGGAGAGGCTTCCGCTTAATATTGTGCTGCATTGCTATATAATGTGTTGCTGAAACTTGCAGTCCATGTACAGCCTGGAGCCAGTGGCAGAACTAACAGGGTGGTAGCGTTTGCAGCTGCGACTGGGCCCTGGCTCTCCATCACTGTCCCAAAATCAACCTTGTTTAACCACCCTGTAGAGGTTTCTATGACAAGCAGAATCTGTAGAGGTAACCATGAAAAAATACAGTACAAACTACAGTGTAGACAAGCTGCGGTGCGGTGTGAAGTGGAAGGTTGGAATTTATTCGCTTTGCATTGCTTCGCTACGCCTGCAGTGTGTCACAGCCTTAACAGTGGGAGGATCTTAACCACTTGTTAACCCCCTTCCTGTCCAGGCCATTTTTCAGTATTCAGTGCTGTGGTACTTTGACTGACATTTATGCAGTCATGCAATGCTGTGCTGAAATGAATTTTATATCATTTTTTGGGGGACAGATGGAGCTTTCTTTTGGTGGTATTTAGTCACCACTGGGTTTATAATTTTTTCACTATACAAAGAAAAAATTCCAAACATTTTGAAAAAAAACCTGTCTTCCATACATTGTTAGGAAACATTTATTATTACCCAATTTTTTGGTTAAACATAAAAAATGGGGTCATGTCGGGTAAATAGACACCAAACCCAAGATTGTCCCTAGGCGACGCTTTAAAAGCTTTTACCACTCATCAATTTAGAGGGTTGTTTACTAAGCTGCCATTATTCATTCGGCCAGGGACCCCTTTAACAGCTGCCGCACAATGTCAACAAATAGGCGGAGCCAGCGATGATGTCACTGCTAGCTCCGCCTAGTTTTTTACATTGCACCAGCATCTGTCAGACATTCATTCTGCGGCGGCAGTTCGCCGGGTGTGGACAGGTCGGCGTAGGTCGTTTTGTTAAATAAAGAACTTGTCAAAAGCTTTTTTTTTTTCAATTAACCCTTCCTGACGGGAGACGTACACTGTACGTCCCGCCACGAAGTGCTTAAATGACTGGCCACGTACACTGTACGTGACAGTTATTTGCGGCTCTGTAAAGCTGGTAACCGCTGATTCTCCGCGGTTACCATTCATTAATGAATGCCTCAGTATTAAGGCATTAATGAAATAGTTGTGCTTTTGTAAAAGCTTCTTTCTTTCATTAATGAAAGAATGAAGCAGTTATCTACAAATACCGGATCGCTAAATAGCAATCCGGTATTTGACAGCTGAAGATAGCAGAGAGGAAGCAGAGTGAGTCACCTCTCTGCAGCAGTATACGAACAGACCGCACTATCCCGAGAATTCCAATACTGCAGACTTTATTAAAATTCACAGCAAATCCAGTATGTCAGTGAAAAAGTGTATAAAGCTACAAATGCCAGCACTGCACACCCCCAACCAACTACAACCTCTCACATGTTTCACCCGAAGGCTTATTCATAGAGACCTCTATGAGACCTTATTCATAGAGACCTCTATGAATAAGCCTTCGGGTGAAACATGTGAGAGGTTGTAGTTGGTTGGGGGTGTGCAGTGCTGGCATTTGTAGCTTTATACACTTTTTTTCACTGACATACTGGATTTGCTGTGAATTTTAATAAAGTCTGCAGTATTGGAATTCTCTGGATAGTGCGGTCTGTTTGTATACTGCTGCATTTTAAGGTGGAGACGCACCTATTGGACCAACACCTGGGAAGTCCTGATGATGGCTAAGGAATTGAAACGGTGAGATTTCCTTTGACTATTATCCTTATCATATAAAAATTTTGGAATGCTAGTCATGCATTGGGGATCTTTCACCAATTGATTTTGTAGCGCGTTCTACGCTCGACGAACGCTCTACAAAACGCTCAAAAATATAAATCCCATTGTATTCAATGGGTCTGGTTCACGCCTTGGCGTATTTCCGCCCGTCCCTAACGCGCTACAAAACGGCCCACGCATGAAAAGGTACAGGTACTACTTTGGGCCGTTTTGTTGCGCGTTTCCATTGGGATACAGCCAAGTAGCCTTCGGAAACGCGCAACTTTACCGCGAATCGCAGTAAAAAAAGGCGCGACATACACGCATATGCAATACGTCTAGTTGTGAACGAGACCTTAGTGAGATCTGATTCCGACATGCTGTCAGGATCAGTCTCTAAGGTTATTATTAGCTGTTTTTAAGTTTGGAGCAGCCTAATAATAACCAAAAATTAAAAGAGTTAATTTATCAAGCAGTCATAGTGACCTCTATAGGTTGGACTCGATGGTCTTTTTTCAACCTGACTATGTAACTATGCTTGATATACACTGA
>NW_017307302.1:334610-391176 GCF_000935625.1 Nanorana parkeri
AATATATTTTTTATACTATAAAATATTATAAAACATTTCAAAAAAATAATCATCAAAACTTGTGAAAAAAAAGTGTTTTCTTTAAGTTTCTCATTTTTAAAAATATTTTATTCGAACTAAGTGAGGCGTTAGGTACACATGTTTGATATAATTATATAGCCCTATCTCTCCTCTAAAAAACAATATATTATATGTGTGAGTACATTTAGTAAGAAAGTATATTACTGCCATGGAAGAATCACACAGCAAAAATGTAAAAATGGTGTCAGTCATTTATGAACAGAAACTGAAAACAAGCTCAGTCATGAAGGGGTTAAAGGATTTTTTCTTAGTGTGGGCTCTTTATTTACTTTTTACTTTAACCCTTTAGTGAATGAGTAGGGGGTACAAGTACCCCTTACTCAATAAAGGGGGCAGCATCTGGGTGCCCCTTTGTTAAAGGGGGTACCCCATGCAAATAAGCACCCCTGCCCACAGACCCCCACAACTATTGGGTTAGGGTTGTGGCAGAAGAGGCCCTTGTGAATAAGTAAATGTGCAGAGCTCCAACAATGATCAGATATAAAGAGTATAAAAAAACAGTGACTCAAACGTTCAGATAGTCCAAGAAAGACTGCAGCTGTTCTCTGCACCCTTTCCAAACCATAATAATATCATCAATATAACGTTTGTAAAACAACAACTGTACTGGCCTCCTTTCTAATATCGTTTCTGTTTCCCATTTGAACATAAATGAATTAGCTATGCTTGGTGCGAATTTCGTGTACATTCTAGTGCCTTGTAGCTGTTAGCTTGCTTATTGGCGCAGTTCATTTTCTATATTTAGAAGAGGCCCTTGTACTCATCAGCATGGGGGCCCCCAGGAGAGGCACCCTCCCAATGCCGAGGGCCTTTCCTGCCCTGCCAGGCCTGTGCTCGGATTAAGGGTCTGGTTGGGAATTTTAGGGTGGACCCCATGTTCCCCCCCATTTTTGGGGGATGGAGTTCCCCTTAAAATTCCTACCAGACCTAAAGGGCCTGGCATGACTTTTGGGGGGAACCCCATGCACCTTTTTAAATTTTTAAATCAGGGGTCCCTCCTAACATTCCTACCAGACCTAAAGGATCTGGTATGGATCGGGAGGGGGACCCCACACCGTTTTTTTTTTATTTGTTTACGTTTGCAGGGAGAACAGTCTGCTTCGGCAGACCATTCTCCCCGCTTCGGCTGTGACTTCGTCTCACACAAGCTGAAGCATATGCGTTCGGCTTGGCTGAGCTGTTCAGCTGCCTTCGCCTGCTGTACAGGCTATTGTGAATAGCCCGTACAGGAGCTCTTTGGTTCAGCTGAACCAAAGGGATCCAGCGGCCAAAGTGAGCCAAAGGATTAGCTGAAGCTACGGCTATATCCTTTGGCTCCTTAGTGAATAACCCTCTTAGTGTTAACAGTAATTGATGGCCCTAGAATTATTGCTCACACTCCGACATTCATAGTGATATATAACATGTGTGGCGCAATTGTCACTTTCGCACGGAGGTGCGTGCACCCGACCCATGTTTGCATGTGTGTGTATGTGGAGGCGGGGGACTTTAAACATCTTTTTGTGTTTTTAAAAAAACATTTGTATGTGACTTTCATTTTTGTAAAAAAATTTTTGTGATAGCAAAGAGGATGTGACAGGTCCACTTTATGGAGACATTAAGGGTCAATTAGACCCCTAATGTCACCTAGGAAGCCCCAAAGAAGCTGATGAGGGCAAAGATCTGCTTTACCAGCTTCTTTCTGGCTACAGAAGCCGGAGAGATAATAGCTGAAACCAGAAGTGAACTGCACACTAAAACACAACATAAAAGCGATCAGGTGGCTCTACCTGTACGCCTGTAAGTTAACAGCTATCGTCACTGTTTTGAAAGAAAGCAGTTTCCCACTCATGCGCACCACCCAGCACAGGAGAAAGGACATTTTAAAACGCCCACCCACATTTATCAAGCCACTGTCCGGCCGTTTAAGGGGCATAAATAAATATAACCCGACTCTAATAGACCGGTACAACACAAAAATAAATAAATCAAACTTTCCGTCTGATGCCCTATTTACATCAGACTCCTCCTTCACATCAGGGTCCCCTCCTTCACATTCTGAAATATGTTCTAACTTTGTCCTTTCCTGAATCTGTTACAACATTGCTAATAATAATCATAACCATAACACAAGTGCTAAGAGAAGCAAAGGTCTTATTTATTTATAAAGTGATAAATCGCTAACAAATATATCTAAATGAATGGTAAATAATTATAATAAGAGAAAATGTCAGCACACATTTAATCTCACTCTTCCCTCCTACTAATCATGACCATAAATTTGTGAGAATCCCTGAGCCCACTGTTAATTTTTTTTTTTCCTCCTCAGGTACCATGGTGCGCTTGCCTACCTTGTGGGGGTAAATCCCTTATTGTCCACCTCCTCTTCTGCCCATTGGAGGGTGCAGTCCCATTATACACCTGTCTAAATGATTTGGTGTCAAGGGAGTCCCGCTGCTGGTCCTTGGGAGGTAATGGGGGGTTGGCTGGTATAGTGGGATGGTTATTTGCCTCCTTTACGTTATGTCCCTCTGGGTTCTGTCCGCAGACAGTGGTGTCGCCTTTTCTCTTTGTACAGATGTATCTTGCTGCACTCCTTACCGGTTAAATGTATAACCTGTGAGTCCAGGTGGGTGCTTGTAGTGACCACGGACGGCACCGTGAAATATGCACTAAATTCAAAAGATGTCACCAGCACACTGTAGTTTGAGGAAAATTAGTCCATTTAATGACAAGGTATTGCCATCAAACTGCAAGCGCTTCAGGGCCACACAGGGTCCCCTTCATCAGGCTCAGAATGACACAATACCACACCAACAGCACCCTTTAAATAGACATATCAATACATGTGTGAAGAAATCTCCCACCCCAAACGAACATCCTATAATAACATTCTCCTGCCATCAAGAGTTCAAAATTGTTGATTATTCTAGCTTTAGTGACCGAATAATCGGGATTTTATTAAAGACAGGAGGCGAATATTTTGCATATCTCTCTTTACTGATTCCTCATAGCAGCAAAGAAACATAACAGAAACAGAAATAACCAATAGCAGCAAAGATACCAGGAACCCCGGAAATCTTCCAGGCCATGAGAGGAAAGTAATCTAAAGCACCAGCGGGAAAGGACTCCCTACGGAATCCTACAAGAGGAGGGGGCTCCAGGGAAGGAGGAGAGGGTCCACGCACAAAACTCCAGCAGGGCAGGGAACCAAGGTTGAGCCTACCAGAGCGGTGTGACAAGGAGAAGGCTCACCCGCAGTAGGCAGGGAAATGATCGAAAAAGGGAGGGAAGACAAAGCCCCTGATCTGCGGCCACTGTTGAGTGAAGGCATCCGACGCCAGGGAGAAAGATCGGGGAGCCAACTGAAGAAACAAGGTAGCTGGTGATTCCAGCGGGAGGCAAACAGGCACAGTGTGCAGGGGCCACAGGTTGCACGAAGGAGAGAAAAACACCTCCCTGCACAACATCTAATCGCTGGCATTCCTCATAAAATGGGAAAGCCAGTCTGCCATGAAATTGTCCAGACCTGTAAGGTATGCGGCAGAGAGGAAAAGGTGCCTGTTGAAGCAAAAGTGGAAGGTCCTTCGTGAGAGTGGACAATTCTCAGAACGGACACACCCCCAAACGATTGATGTAGTGGAGGTTGTCCATACGCAGAAGAATAGAACAGTTCGATAGGCCCATGGAAAAAAACTTCGGGCAGCCAGCTAGACGGTCCAAGTAGTTGATGCGCAAGAAGCATTCCTCCGGTGTCCAGCACCTGCCTGTAGCCAAATCTGTGCAATATGCGCCCAAGCCCCACAGGCTGGCATCCAATTCCAGTACGAAGTCCGGCTAAGTGCCGAAAAATCGCCGTCCCATGCCACCACGTGAGCCCGACACAGACATCGCCTGTCATAGGAACCAGTAGATCGTAAGAGGGCTCGGTAATGAAGAGGCCCTGGAAAAAATGGCCTGAATGGAAGAGGAGAGAAGACCCACTATCCTGGCCAGAGAGCACAGGGAGACATGAGTCAGATGAAGCGCCTTCCGGAGATCCTTCTCGATGTGGCAGCGGGAAAGCGGAGTAAGGAGGAGACCGAGTCGATCTCGAAGCCAGGAAACTGCACATGATGGGAAGGAATGACAGAGGATCTCGGGAAATTGATGATGAAATCCAAATCCTACAAAACAGCGAATCACCCAAGAGGTTTGAGCATGCAGACTGTCCGGGTTGACATTTAAAAGAAGTATATTGTCCAGATAGACGATAGAGCGGAGTCTGTGGGAGCGGAAAAAGGTGATCATGCCAAACTACTGAGCACCAAGGGGCTGAGCTCAGACAGAAGAGAAAAGCAGGTGAACTGCCAAAGAAAAGCTTACAGAATGCCGTTATGTGGAGGAAAAAGGCGCCTACCACTGTCACGGCCATAGTAGCTGTAACATCAGTCTGTTGTTATAGTGCCAGGACGCCAAGCAATAACCTAGCTCCGCCCCGTCCACCAGCACGTGCGCCGCATGGAACGCAGGGCGCTTCCTGCCTGTGAATCAGAGCAGACTGAAACTGATAAAAGCCCTTGTTCTATCGAAAGTTCCAACTCCTCGAGATCTCCAACCATCTGACTCCCAGTTTAAATAGAAGTAAGAGGTTTGGCCGAGAAGGTTGTACTGCACGTGTGCCACCCGCAGCATTTCTCTATACACATACTACACAGCAATAAAGTATTAAAATGAACTAGGGTCACACTAATCCAGCACGTTATTAATCGGAGTTGCCTCATTCAATATGGCCGCAAGAGACGGACATATTAAGTGGGGCAACTCAGATTAATAACGTCGGCCGATACTCATGTAAGGTTCACGGGCCCCTGACATGAGTATCGGCAGTACCCCCCTGATGGCGGCCCTGCCTTTAACCACATATATGTACCCATTCCTTCTTTTTTACACTTCAGAGAAGTGTCTTTTGCAGAGTAGAAATCCTTCTATAATTTTAAGCCAAAGCTATACTGCTACAAGTGGCCATACACCTTACATCCATTGTACAACTTTTTTTGTCCAGGCATCTCACCCCCGTTCAATTTTCATTCAACTAGCCCATCATGCACAGACCAACGTAGTTCGCAATTAATGCTCGTCAGCACCACCAACTAGCTGATTTTAATCGATTGAAAGGACAGATTTTTGTCTGAGCATGTGCAGTTTTCATCTTGAGATTTTTTTTTTTGTACAACAACGCCACTAACCTGTCAATTTTTGTCCAACTAGACAAAAGTTTTCTAGCCTTCTTGAAAGACAAAAATCTGCCAGTTGTATAGTAATTGAGGTTGTGCACTTCCCATCAACTGGCAGATTTTTGGATGAAAACACAATCGCAGACAAAAATCTCCAGATAATTGTGAGGTCTATGGGCACCTTTATCCAAATGACATATGTAATACAATTCATCCTAGAAGCTAGAATATTCTTTACTTGTTCTAATGCCAGTATTTCAGTAATATGTGATAAATCATGCAGCTTACATTGTGCACACTAACCCATTGGGTAAAATTATATGAATACAATATATAAATTAGATTCTGCAGAAATGTTAGAAACGCTATGGGAATAGTCTGCACTAAAACCACCTTGAATCAGCATGATAGCTAGAACATGGGTGTGAAACGGCACTTCCTATTACAGAGTAAATTAGACCCTTGATGAAATCAAAGTCAGGGCAGCAAAATTGCGCTCATAAATTGCTTCATGTGTCCAGAATTGTACCAACACTCAGCTTAATTTAGAAAATAACAAACATGCAAAAGTTGGACAAAAATGTAATTAGAAAATTTATTTTGTTAGATAGCCAAAGCAATAGCTATTTTCAGATGGATAGTCCCGATACTAGTATCGGTATCGGGGCCGATACTGGGCATTTTCATGAGTACTTGTACTTGTGAAAATGCCCCGATACATAGTGCCGATACCGGTGCTTTAAATAGCTTCACCTGCATGTCAACTCACCATGCTGTCTCCCAAAAGCCAGCCGGAGAGATCGGGATCAGATTCGTAACCCTTCCAGGACCTCACAGTGCCGCCTCCCACAAGCTATCCAGAGAGATTTGCCTTGGAACTCCCTGCACAGTGCAGACACACGTGTTTATATGTGAGTGACAACACACCTGTTTATATGTGAGTGACAACACACTTGTTAATATGCAAGTGACAACACACTTGTTAATATGCGAGTGACAATGGATGAGTTACTTTACATTTTCCCTACTTACTTATCTGAATCAGTGTATAACTCAAACTCAATCTCCAAACAGTCTATATCTTCATAAATGCAAAACACCATGTGCTCCATTACCACACTCTGTATGTAATGATCACTCAATGTTCCCCACACCTATGAATATTGGGCCCTAATTGTGTGGAGATATTGAAGAGGAAAGAGGAATTTATCTTGTGGAGTGACTGGTGAAAGGAGGAGTGGAAACATCACAGAATGGTATGCACAACCAGTTCTTCATTAAGTCCAAATGGAGCCAGTGTGTTGAATTTGTAGTTTCAGTAAGTTTCTTGTCTGCATTATTTGTGGAATCTCTCAGTAGGAGGGATATTGCAGGGGATGTGTTCTATATTAAATACTCTGAGTCAAACAGAATTTATTGCGGTTTGTTTGTTATTGAAATGTCATCGTACACTGTGGCCTAATCAGCCCTTTTTGATGAACCTGCAATGTTTCTTACACCGGAAGACTCCTTTCTTGTTGTCAAAGAGAAAGTTGCCAGGGGGCTGTGAGGGAGTAAGTGAGAGTTTGCTAGGAGCAATAATATTTTTAACGCTATGAGCTTTCCTGAAAAAGTATGGGTCCCAATTTTGGATCTTGTAGCAATAGATGCCAATGTTTGTAAATTGTGTGTTGGATAGCCTTATAACTATGATTACATTGAGTTATACATCTTATAATGTTCTCTTGAATGTGTTTTGGTGGAGCAGTCTTACGTGTGGGAGTGAGGCATTTGTTGCCTCCATGATAGTCTTTTCAGACCCACTCCCTGATTGCTCTTTGGTAAAGCCCGCTACAGACTAAGCTCTGCCTCCTGAAAAACTCTTTTCGCATATATAGGAAGGTACCATCTTACGGGTGGGGTGGACCGTACCAAGTGCTGTACTGCACTTATTAACAACAGCAAAAAGTCCTTTATCAGGGGCCCAGGCCTCCCAGGACACTCGGGCCACTTACATGAGTACCGGACATACCCCGCTGATGGCAGCCCTGGCATCCAACTATATACCAAGTGCATATATAATATACCAACAATAAGTTAAATTGTGATAAGTGCTCAATATAATCCTCTATTTATATTCAAAAGTGTTACAACATATACAGTCCACTTAAAAGTGTGTCAAAAGTCAATATCCAAAAGTGAATGAATCCAACAGTGAATAATCACATGTATGTCCACTCAAAAGATGCTGTGCTTCACCATCCAGTGTCCTGTTCCAGGGTGATCCACACACTTCCTCACTCACCAAATCTCCATGATCCTCTTATAATAAGATGGTCATAGACAGCAAGATATAGTGATCCTCAGATTATTCAACATAAAAAAATCTCTGTATACAAGAGCAGCACAGCCAACAACATTCAATACCTTTCCTCGTTGGGAACCCAGTTTCTGGGCGCTGAGGGATTTACTGTTTTTAGTGTTTTACCTACATTTGAAGAGGCCTCCCAAATAGCAGCACAACAAGGTGACCACCTGTGACTTTGTACCTATATCCCTCGACCTATGGATATGCATTCAAGCCCAATCCAAAAAGTACAGGCCAACCATTTGGGTTTCACTGCCCCTCTTCCTGTCCAGCCACCCCTTCCCATCACATCCACTAGTCAGTCAGCCCCTCACTCTAGATCTTATGAAAATCTTATACGAAGGGATTTTCTAAAACTTCAAGACATCATAAAAGCAGCTAATACACAAAGTTGGGACATAACTTTTCTAAATAAATATCTAGATCTTGGTATAACACGCAGAGGTTTGAGAATTAAAAAACAGTGCAACTTTCTAGATGCAGATTTTTTGTGAGGAATGGGAACTCCTGGCAGAAGGAAAGGAAACTTAAAGACCTACAGGACAAAGTTAATAATGGATATGTAACAATTAAATCCTTTAAATCTTCCTGTCTTTTCCCAATATGGTTGAACACACTCCATAGGAACACCAACAAATTTGAGGACAACCTCATAAATACCAAAACAGGTGAACTCAACAGAGACAAAAAAAGACTATGCCACAGGTACAGTCTTCAAATTTAAAAAAGAGCACTATGGAATTAATTCTACCCACACTTCCCCACCCCCTATGGACCCAATATCCACCCCCAATGCCCATGGATCTTTCCATCTTAAAAAATAACCCATTTGCTCAGCATTTAGTCTATTATGGGCAGTATATTGATGACAACCTCATTATCTGGGAGTGTTATCTTTTGTAGAACATTGCAATAACAACACATTTGGTCTTTCCTTCACTCATGTAATCGATCCCGACACAATAATATTTTTGAACCTCGAACTATCCTCCTCCTAAGACCATATCATTACTAGGAACCACTTCAAACCCAGAGGAGGTAAATCCTATTTACATTACAAGAGTTGCCACTACTCCCATTGGAAGACTAACGTGCCCAAGGGTAAACTCTGTAGACTCCACAAAAATTGTACAAAGAAAGAAGATTATGTTCGACTGGGTTCCCACCTACAAGATAAGTTTCAGGAAAAGGGCTATCCCGAAAAGACCATCATGGAGGCCTACAACAATATCTCACTCTCACACATAAGACTGCTCCACCAAAACACAATTTAGAACTCAATTTAATCATATTTATAAGGCTATCCAACACACCATTTACAAACATCTATTGCTACAAGATCCAAAATTGGGGCCCATACTTCACACTAAACCACAGGTCATTTTCAGGAAAGCTCATAGCGTTAAAATGATTGCTCCTAGCAAACTCTCACTTACTCCCCAACAGCCGCCCTGGCAACTTTTTGTTTGATTACAGGAAAAGAGTCTTCCGGTGTAAGAAACCAAAGTGTTTGAGCTTCAAATTCATCCAGCATGGCCAATCTACTTTTATGGGCAATGTCAAACACACTTATCCCATCATTTGATTAGGGATGTACCTATACCATTTTTTCATGACGAAGTTCAAGTACTTCCCCTCAGGTACTCGCAGATTCCAATTACCGATACTTTTTCTTAAAGGGGCATTTTTTTTCTAAAACAATACAGACTAATGATTATAGGGCAGTTTCTCACCAGAGCCGTGTACAGATCTCACCAGAGCTGAGTACGGGTCTCTCCAGGGCTGCGTACAGGTCTCTTCAGGGCTCTGCGGGCAGGTGCTGGGCTGAAAGGGTTGGTACCGGCCTGAAAGAGTGGGTGGTGAGCTGAACGGGGCAGGTGCTGGTGTTGTGCCAGCTCTGGGGCTGTATGTGTGGTGTGGGGCTGTCCAGAGCTATTCCGGGAAGGAAGAGGAGATGTGGGACCAGGTAGGCACTGTCAAAGACAGCTACTGCCAGATCCCCAACAGGCTGCCTGAGGTCACCACAAGCGTGGGACCTTAGACAGCTGATCTGGTTTCAAAATTTAGAGGATTGGTATCGGCCTTCAGTATCGGGGCATTTTCACGAGTACAAGTATACCTGTATCAGCCCCGATATCAGGACATCCCTAGTTTTTAGACATTTACATGCGTTTACATAGTTTTTTTATGTATTAATTTTTTTAAACATATATATATATATTGTGATGTTTGTGGAAGTTAGCACAAATGGCGAGCGCTTAAAGGGGAACTATGAGGTGAGTGAAAATCACTCATCCTCATAGTTTGAGCCGACGTGTGACACATTGGCTTAAAAGATCGGGAAGTGAGCGAACACATACCATCGCTCGCTCACTTTTTGATCATCTCCCCCTCCCTGCTCCGATCCTCCAGTGCTGACTGGAGGAATGGACAGGGGAGTGGGCAGGTACAGCTGTCTCTGCCTCTAGATAGGCAGAGCTGCTGTCACTCACGCAGCTGGGTGGATCTCAACAGTAATGTCGGGATCTGTCCGGCTGCGGCATCTCAGAATACCGCGAGCTGTATCTCGCGATATACTGAGCTTCGGGTCACAGGAGGACGCTAGTATATGTCCTCCCATGACCCTTAAGAGAACTACCCAGATAGCAAGAAATTGTGCTGCAAGTTTGAAAATGACTTGCTAAACTATTGCAGACTTGCCACGCTTCACAATTTTGTTGCACAATTACATCAAGTCTGCATTACAAGTCTCCGGACCAACGAGCTTGCAGAGCTCTTGCTAAGACCTGCAGGACTCTTGCTGTAGACTTGCCAAGCAAATTTGCTACAAATTAAAAAAGTGTCAACTAGAACTTGTGCTGCGAGTGTTCTGCAAGTCTACAACTTGCCAGGAATATGTGCAGCGGGTTAACAAAATTACAATTTCACAGCACCACAAGTTTGTAGCAAGTTATCCTTGCTATCTGGGTATGGGGAAAAACACTTACCCCATAGTTCTCTTTTAAGGACCAGTCTTGAAGCCGTTGTAACATAAAAAGGACAGTCTTTTATTTTCCTCCGTAACAGAAAAGAGCTTTACTTCAGCAACACAACATGCAGTCTGCTTATGTTTCAGCAAGTATACAATATCACAATGTCTCACCAACTCAAGATTGTCACATATCCTCCATGTGACTCTTTCACACATCCCTTGTGTATCACAGGCTCACTAAGCCTCTTTGGCTGATTCCCAGGTGCCTCTAGTACACCCACATTCTCCTAGCTCCACTCTCACCTTCTTGGTAGAGTCCTCTAGACTCCTGAACAGCTCTGTTATTCTTCCCAGCTGGAGCCCCGAACATTAGCCACTATTAAACGATGGACCCAGGAATGGAGGTTTCATCCCTCCCAATTCAGGATCCCATGCCAAATCCAGAAAACCTGGGAAGAACCACAAAGTCAGCTCTTTCCCAGTACAAGAACTTGCTTCGTGGAACTGCTCAGCCCTTCTGGCTGAGAGTCCTGGGTGCCTACAACCCCCAGTTCTACCGTGGGATTGCCACACAATACCACAATATAGATATATATGTGGGGGGGTTTTCTGCGTTTATATGCTTTTACATTGGTATGCCTTATTTTTGCTAATCACTTCTCTATCCTCTCTAGTTACTGTCCACATATATCCAAGTTCACAGGGAATTTCTCAGCCTAATCGTGCTATTGAAATATCCTTTGGCCTTTCTCAATTCCCTTCTCTTCCAGTACTTGTAGAGCATGTTCTCTGACTTCCTCATCAGGGCAGAGTAAGGGAAGGCACTCCAAGGCTTTTCCTATATCAAAGGTCACAGTGCCACTGCCCAGAAATGCTTCTTCTCATACTGTTCAATGGCACATGCTGATCAGGTTTGAGTAGGCAGTTAGGCATGTGAAACATTGTTTACTGACCGTTAAGTCTTAAAGGCTGTACAACAGGGGTGCCCATTAGGTAGATCGTGATCTACCAGTAGCTCTCAAAGCTGATGCTGGTAGATCACGAAGGGTGTCAATGGTGGCCCCTTTATTCCATTTTTGTATATTTATTTAGCTGCGCACACATGATTACCTATTAGTCTGACACCTTTCTGGTGGATACTGGTGGTTGACGTGCTATGTATTACATCAAAGAATATTAGTTTACACAGCCTGTTGCACTACACCGTTTGCAAAATACAGCAAGGTGAGCCAGGAGAGAGAGCGAGGAGAGACAGCCATGAAAGAGAGGGAGGAGAGACAGCCAGGGGAGAGAGCAAAGAGAGACAGCCAAGAGAGCAAAGAGAGACAGCCAGGAGAGACAACGAGGAATGACAGCCAGGAGAGAGAGCGAGCGAGGGAAGACAGCCAGGATAGAGAGGAAGGACAGGCAGGAGGATGAGCAAGGAGAGACAGCCAGGAGAGAGAGCAAGGGAGGTTTTTTGTTTGTTGGTAGATCTCATGTAGCTCGCCATTTGAAAAGTAGATCTTAACACAAAAATTGTGGGCACCCCTGCTGTACAATAACTGCCCCAGGCTACATGTTGACTACCACTGTATTACTTTATATTGTGGTCCCAGCAATACCAAAATATGAAAATTATCCTAAAAAAGAAAACGTAAAAGTAGATACTAGATTTTATTTAACAAGTTGTATATTGTAAAAATATATACCGCTGTAGTTTACCCACCCCTTTATCATGTTAAATATTCTGTTCCAGTGTTCTTCACTATAAGTCCCTTCCTGGTGCTGCACAGCCTTTCTCCCATCAACACCAGATCCTATTCCTAGTGCACATGCACATGCATATGAACCGTATTATGCAGGACAGCTGGAATATGGCTCACCCATAGGAAGGAACGTGCACTGCATAGGAGAAGCTAGTGTATATGTTTCTGGGAGAAGGCTGTGTGATGCCAGACAATGGAGATTACTGATTGGGTTAAATAATTGATTACATTTTCCCAACTGGTCACCATGAAGATGGGCATCATAACTACAACCCTGCTTGTGTTAAATTGTAGTGTGTGTGGACCCAGACACCAGAAGGAGTAATGTGGATGAACAATTACAACGGGAGATGCGGTGGATTTATCCCTTATTGGCTGCATACTAGACATGTGTGATTCGTTTCGTTCCGAATCGAAATTCGGACGAAATTTCGGAGATTCGAATGTATCCGAATTACAGCCAAAACGAATGCAATCTAATCCGAATTTCCGATTCCAAAATTAGTTTAGTTTTTGTTTGTTCGTTGCAGCAAAGTGACATTTGAGAATTTCTTTTTTCTTACAGTCTGCAGAAGGAGAAAAAAAAAAGGTTCCGCCCCAACTGATACCACACCCTTTAGGTCTGGTAGGAATGTTACGAGGGTGCCCCCCAAGTTAAAAAAACAGCGAAAAAAGTGCGTGGGACTCCTCCCAAAATCCATACCAGGCCCTTTTAATTTTAAGGGGGAACCCCAGCCATCAAAAATTGGAAAAAGAACGTGGGGTCCCCCTTAACATTCCTACCAGACCCTTGAACCGAGCACAGGCCCGGCTGGGCAGGATCGAGCGCCCCCCCCGCGCCTTACCAGGCCACATTGGGAGGGTGTCCCCATGCCGATGAGGACAAGGGCCTCTTCCCCACAACCCTGACCCGGTGGTTGTAGGGGTCTGCGGGCAATGGGGCTTATTTGCATCGGGGTACCCCTTTAATTATGGGGCACCCAGATGCTACCCCCCTTTGTGAATGAGTAAGGAGTACTTGTACCCCTACTCATTCACTAAAGGGTTCAAATTCAAAGTAAATAAAGAAACCAGGCTTTTAGAAAAAAATCCTTTAATTGAAAAAAAACAAAGTTAATTTTTGACTATTCCTTTAATTAAAAAAAATGTAAAAATGGCTCCATCAATGTAATCCAGCATCAATCACGATGCATGACGGCCGCCGAAATAAAAAAAGTTCCGCTGCACGATGATTGTCCGAACCTGGCGAAAACTAGCTGCAAAATGACATTCAGCCCGAAAGTAAACAGATGTCATGGCTCGCTCCGCCCATTTGACATTCTCAGCTGTCAAATACAACATAGCATTCAGGAGCTCCCGAATGCTATTCATGAGCTCCGGAATGAAATTCAGGTCTGTGAGCAGTGTTGTCATAATACTTCTCATATGCAACGAACTAATGAAACGAATACGAAACGAACATGCGTACAGACTACCATTAACGAATTTCGTCCGCATCCGAAACGAATTGACTTTCGGACCCGAATCCTGAAAAATTAAATAACGCAAAATCCGAATCAAAACTAAACTAAACACATTTTTTGCTCGTGCGCATGTCTACTACATACCTTTCAGGCTTAAATGAATCTACCAGCTTTAAACCTATTATGAAGGAATGATGGTTGGCAAGGCCAACTTTAACCCCTTCATGACTGAGCTTGTTTTTAGTTTCTGTTCGTAAATGACTGACACACTTTTGACATTTTTGCTGTGTGATTCTTCCACGTCAGTAATATACTTTCTTATAAAGTGCACCCACACATATTATATATTGTTTTTTAGAGGACAGATAGGGCTACATATTTATATTACATATGTGTGTCTGACGCCTCACTTAGGACAAATAAAATATAAAAAAAGAGGATAAAATGTAAAAAACCCCCACTTTTTTCCCCAGTTTTGATTTGTAGTATTTTTTGCAAAACCAGCACAGCTAAAAAAAATGCAATAAATACATTCATTTATTTGTCACTATTTTTATTTTTTTTTACACTTTTCACAATTTTTTTTAAACTTTTACATTTTTTATTTTATTTATTTAATTATATCAAGCAGATATTGTGAAATTAATCTCACTATTACTGCTTGATAAATTAATACATTTTTGGTTATTATTAGGCTGTTTCAAACTTCAGAACAGCCAATAATAAGTTAGTGACACTGATCCTGCAGCAGTTCAGGATTCAGCTGTCAGTGAAGGTTTTCTTGAACGTTCCAACAACGATTAGAAAACTGAAACATTCTTCTTTCAGGAATAGATACATTATGTATCTATTCCTGAAAGTGAAAGAAAAAAAAAAGCCAGTTTAGGATCCGAGAGAGATATCTCTCGATCTATACGAGCTGTCAGAATGCCGGCTTTTGCCAGCATGTTTGCCCACTCTGCTTTGACTCTCAGACACCCGATATTAAGGTATCAGGTGTCTGAAAAAGGTTAACCCTTTCATTAATGAATGCCTCTATACTGAGGCATCCATTAATGAATGGTAACCGCTGATTCTCAGCGGTTACCAGCCCTCTAATGCAGCAAATAACTTGTCACGTACAGTGTACGTGACGAGTCATTTGGTCCCTTTGTGGCGGGACGTACAATGTATGTCTCCCGTCATGAAGGGGTTAATACAGGGCAAAAGGGGCAGTTGCCCTGGGCCCAGTCATTATTGTGGGACCTAAAGCAGCTGCCCCTTGGGCACGCAAAAGGCACACACACGTCCAGGATGCCCAGTGCGAGCTGAAAGAGCAACCCGAGCACAGTTTCGCCAGCCTGCACAGGAGACTGAGGGGTGGGGCTCTAACCTCACCGGGGGCAAGACCTCACTGCCAGAGAGAGAAGGATGGTGAGACATGACTGCTGGCACTGAGAGGCAGGGACACTGGCTGCTGGAATCAAGAAAGATACTGACTGCTGGTACTGATAAAAAGGGACACTGACTGCTGGGGCAGAGAGACAGGGACACTCACTGCTGGGACAGAGAGACAGGGACACTGACTGCTGGGACCGGGAGAGATACTGACTGTTGGAACTAAGAGGAGGGGGATGTTACACAAGGGTGGCTTCTTTATGTCAATCAGGAGAGTGAGAAGTGGTATCCGGACTGAGCTACCACTACACCACCAGGGCAGAGGTAGGTGAGCTGGCTGGGCTGCTGGGGCATTGTGTGCCCCGTTCAGTGTTATTATTGTGATGCCTGCTTGGCTACCACTACACTACCAGTGCAGAGGCAGAGCAAAAAAATAACTGTTAATAAATCAAATTAATTAAAAAGTAAATATATACATTCATCCACTGGACCAATCATAAAACATTATAAAATAAATTAATTTGGAATGTTGGGGTGGAGGGTGAAATTGCATGCTCGGGGTGGGGGACCCCAAGAAAATGTTTTCCAGGGTCCAATGGAGTCTTTATTGCAGGACGAGGTATCCTTTGTCACCTCCCCCACTACCACTACTGCTGACAGTGACGCCACCACGTGTCTGCACCGTGTGAGTGAAATCATGACATCATGTCAGGGACATGGCCTGCCAACATCATGCTATGTATGCACATGGTGGGGTATATATATAGGAGGAGGCACAGGTAGTGTATCCCTGTGGCTGCTTGGAGAAGGGAAAGAGAGAGGAACCACTCTCATTAAGAGATATGTGTGAATACTATTCTACTCCCAGTGCTGAGAGTATGGATTATTGATTGACTGGCAGTTGATCACTATTGCAGAGTATTGGAGTGACAGTTACTAAAAGGAGATTTCTCTGAGATAAAACAAAAAGGTTTAATCACCTAAACAACCAGCATGTTTACACATACACACACACACATACACGGCGCTAGAAAGTACACCCACTGTGAGTGTATACGTGAAAAATTAATAACTAAATGTGCCGAGCTACAACAATGAGCAATACAAAAAAGCAATAAAAGAATCTGTGACTCAAACAAATGTCAGTGAATGAATAGTAAATGGATCAAATGTGAAGTCTATAAATGTTCATAACTCTAAAGATTAGAGCTGCAGCTAACGAATGTCCATATATAAACAGCAATAATGATGAATATTTCTTGTTCCTTCACCAAATGCACCACACCAGATATAGGGGCGCTCACCTTATTGATATTGACCCAGCAAAAGGTCAATCAGCCAATTCCCTTCTTAATCAGGGGAGGGGGCCCTCAGCTCCAATCACTCACAGATGTCCTCCAATGATGAATGATGTCAGACAAGCAGACAGATCTGTATATCACTTCTTTAGCACGGAAACAACCTCCAATCTTTATCGAACTGTTGGCTTCCTCAGTATAGGTTGTCAATATCAGGATCGGGTTATCCAAAAAGAGAAAGCAAACACCATGGCGTGTACCATCCAGAGTATGATTTATTCGAAAGAAAATTACCTGCATAAAAGCAGTGGTAACACAGCATGGAATCTCTCTTAGGAGTGTATGTAGGAGTTTCAAATGACTGCGACCGTCAGTCATAGAGATCAATGTGACGTCAGATGATCCGCCCTACATGCGTTACATCCAATATGACTTCATCAGGGATCAGGAGCATTTGACGTTCTAGGTCGCATATATGTATATAGTAACAGCTATAATTAGGAAACACTCCCACTTACCACCATTCACTGAATAGACCAGATGACACATCTCAAGAATGGAAACAGTCAGCATCTACCTTATTCACTCTAAAAACATTGCAATAAAAAACTGTAGTAAGTAAACTGTAAAAATATACATCTCATAACCCCTCTATAAAAAGCTATTCATAACAAAGTATATACCAACAAAGTAAACGCACATCAGTGCATGTGCATGATCACCCACAAACGCGCAAATATGCCTACAAAGTAGAAAATGAAAAATTCAAGAATTGCCTTTAAAGCAATTTAGATCAAAATCAACTTTCATACCCCTGGGTTTCAGGGTACCTGATCTAAAGATCCAACCTGTCTCTTCTTTGGCCAGTTCACATCTCCAATTTCCTCCTCTCCAATTTTTTTTAATCTTTCCAATCCCCCAGAATTGGGGGAATTTGGGATTTTTTTGGGTGAAATTCCACAAAATGTTTGGACACAAAATGTTTGGTCCTTTAAAACCTTGTCTGATATTGTAAACATGTTCTTTAATTCTAATCACCAATTTCCTAGAGGTGCGACCCAAATATTGTAGCCCGCACGGGCATTCTAAAGCGTAAACTACTCCCTCGCTATCACATGAGATGAATTCTTTTATCTTGACCTGCATATTTTCTTTGTTAATCATGAAATGTTTTCTCCTCCTCACATTATTGGGTGCATGTCGGCACAAATGACAACAGCCACATGCATAAAAACCTACTGCATCCAAGAATGTGACCGATTTCTTCCAAATAGGTGGATCAATGACACTTTTGGCTATCATGTCTTTTATAGATCTGGTCTTCCTATAAACTAATTTAGGTTTCGAGGGAAGTAACCCTTGTAGCTGTGCATCCATTCTCAGAATGTCCCAATGTTTCATAACAATCTTTTCTACATCCCTAAACTGAATTTTATAGTCGGAGGAGTAAAAAAAAAAAACGTCCTAACTGGCTCACTTTACACACTTGGATATGAGGCCTAGTGCTCTCCACCCAACAGTCCTTTTCAATGGTATCTCTCAACCCACACCAGTGGATGAGAAGGAGAGAAGAAAAGAAAAAACTTCTTCAGGAACACACTAAAAAAAATTCCCTTTTTCTGAATATCTTCCAGCACACACACATGGGTGGCTGATGGCCTCTTCTTGTAACCCAACTAAAAAACGGTTACCAACTTAAACAGCAACAGTTCCATCCATAACGGAAAATAATGGAATCAAAGGCACAGCAAACAGAGGAAGCCTCCTCTCCTACTTGTAATACTGAGGATCAGGCAAAGTGACCGGTTTTCCTTTAGCATCAATGGTGGTGATACTTATAATCTGATCCTCGCGATTAGGCCGCTTGACGACAACTTTATTTTTAAAGATGTATCTGCCATACTTCCAGGTTTCCATGCCAGTGTCAAACTAATTGATGAATACGGGATCAAGTCTCTTGTTCCGTTAATGCTCGGGGATACCCAAGAACTCCAACACAGCTTCTCTACACCATTCTTCTTTGATGCTTTCAATTTCTTCCTTCTGGGACATATGGAAATTCTAACCCATATTCAATAGCAAATTTACGTTGCACAACGCGCTGCAGCCTTGTAAACTTGCTCATATTGGATGTATCACCGTGCCCAGGCAACACATGAATCTGGTGACTTTCTTACTTACACAGTATTAGACATGGTTTGAGCAACAGACTTGGCTTCTGTACGTGGCAGGGATTCATCTGTAATAGGACGGTCAGATTGTTGGATCTTACAATCCTGCTTTCCTCTCTCACTCACACGCACAGCCCCTGCTGGGATTGATTCTCTGTGGACTTAGGATGAGCCACAGCAGAGTCTTGAGCCAGGTTGCACTCCTCATCAGTGACAGCACCCCAATGAGGCGTGGGACGGGACATAGCACAGTCCTCCCCCTGCTCAGATGCACTGTCATGGCATAGATGTGGTTCAGGGATCCCCCAGGCATAATCACTCCCGCTGCTACTGCCACCCCAACACTGATAACTCCAGAGTCCTCACCATCAGAAGAGCTGGTCAGTCCTCATGGAGAGTTGGTAGATTCTTCCGACTCACCAAATACTCGTCCGCGGGCTCGTGCACGAGAATAGCTGAGCTGTTTTGCGGTGAAATAGCGCTGCCTCACAGCCGATGCCGAAATATTCGCTTCTTTAGTGATGGAACCGGTGTCCCCAGTCACAGCAGAGGAAGCGCTGGCGTGTTCTCTCTGGGTAAACCCAGTGGTCCAATCCACACGGAGAACGCTGGATGGCATGTTCTCCTTCCCAGCGGTTAGTAGAAACTGTCCGCAGCCTTCACATCTTGTCCAGGCACGGATATACATTGAAATCTTCCCACAGCTGCCACAAGAAAGGCCGGTCAGCTCTTGACCTCCCATAGCACATAGGGCAATACGACCATTTAACTCCGTATTGCATGTAGATACTGGCCTCCAAATGCGTAGGCCAGTATCTACATGTCAGAAAGCCATAGCCAGAGTTCAAGTGTCGCCATCTGCGCATCCGCCTGTTGCGAATAATAGAGCCGTAATAGGAGCGGCGTCTTTGCGTAGACGTGCACGTACGTGCCCGTGTTTGTGCTCACATGTGCACGAGCACGCGCCGACGTGTCATTTGAATATTTGGCGCCCTCTGGGCAGATGACGGTTGCCAGCACGAACCCAGGACTCACTGAGTGTTTCAAACACTCCATCTCTCCACCGAGCCAACATCTCCTGACCTTTGGGCTCTGCCCCCTCTGCCTCTCCACACCATCATCGGAAGCCGACAGTCTGAGAGACACAGACTCGCCGGACTATCAGGAGGCCCCAGCGTTCACCCACCTCCGCCTCCATTCCGGATCCTCACCCCCCTTCCAGCAGGCATACCAAGGGGCCATCACAACACCTCGGCATCTGCACTACCCTCCAGCACCCGTCTCTCCCCAGCGCCGGACACTGCGGACGTCCAGCAGGACTGCCACGCCAGTACCCATCCAGAGGATCATCCTGCAGCCTTCTACCCAGGCATGACAGGAGCCTACATCCGTTGTTGAGAGCCAGCCTTCACTTTCCTCGCGGTGAGTTACAAAATCTCTCCTTTCTTGTGCTCACCTTCCTCATCTTACCTTCCTTTTTTGTGTTCACATCTGCTCCACCTGGTAACACCACTACACCACCCATCCTAAGAAGGACTGCTTCCCGCAACTGCTCCATTCCATCTAACGGCCGCCCTACAAGCGAATGATCAACCTACCATAGGTGAGTACATCACCTATCCCTCTCACCAGGCCTCACCATATTTACTGCGCCAGGTAGTGGCGCTTCCGTTCTCCAATTTTTGTTTCCTTCAGTATCAGGTTAGTCCCCAGGCTTCAGGCCCAGCCAGTTCACTCAGTCAGCAGCATCCTCTCCCCAGGGAGGCCTGGGGAGGGAGACTCACTGTTACATCACAACCAAAAACAAAACAAATTGCTGAGGAGCGCAACTTCCTAAATTCACGCTGGTAAATAAATGGGCTAACAAAGGATCAACACAATTGGCTGAGACACATGAATATCATATTGGAGTGCTGACAGCCATATGGTGACTGGCCCTATGGAATGGAACTAATAGTAAATAACTTACAGTTGGGATGTGAGCAGGCGTGCCCGGGGGTCTCCTACAGGTTTCCCTTCAGGGTCTTTTTGGTTGGGTCCTTTGCGCTGACAGATGGGAGGTGGATGGCTGTCGGTCCGGAGTGGGAGATCGAGGTATCAGCCGAGCTCACGTACTCGACTGGCCAGGCCGAGCCGCCGTGGCTGAAGGGGGAGGTGATAAGCCATGATCGGCTATGTAACACAGGGCTCCGTGCGTCTTCACACAGTATCAGATGAGGCTGTCGGGAGTGTACACGGGGATGGGTCAGTGCATGAGGCTGTGAGGGATGTGCTTAGGGAAGTGATCCCAGTGCCTACAGGAGTCGGCTATGCATTTCCAGGAGGTTCCTCTTTATCAAGCCACAGAATAATAAAGGCCGCGGGAAGCCGGTCATCTTTTTAAAAATGACAAGGGGAAGGAGTGAACGATCGATTGGCCCAGTGATAGGCTCCTACTCAAGCAGGGGGGGGGACTTGTATCCTAGATTCGCCAAGAGGACGAACTATCTGTATTTTTGTCCATTAAACTTATAAGACATATTTTGTCGTTCTGATTGTGAGACATGTTGTGTCATTCTGCCAGGTCGACAGAGTTAGAGTGGACATGTATGTAGGGATGGTATGGCCTGTCTTAAAAGGCATGACATTTTTCTCACTGCCTCAGCGGGCTCAGAGGAATATTTTGGCCCCATAATCTAGTTAATATTGATTAAAAATAATGTTTAAAAACACCTGCACCGCCTGGTGGGAACCCAAGGGTGTACCCACATGCGTTTCCAGGATGCACGTCCAACCGAAACGCACCTGCACGCATGTGCCTCTGCCACATTTCTTGCTCGTGATAAAAACAAAACTCTAATGAAACCTGAAGCAAAGGGAGGGGGGAAGGAAAGGAAGGGAGGGAAATTAATGTTTGTATATGATAATGATAATCAGTCAAACGAACGCCGGTCTACAGAATGGTGTGGATTTCAAGTTCTTCATTTAGCCCCACAGGTTAAGGTGTTTAATATGTAGATCCAGAACGTTTCTCTACTACAGAAAAGACGGAATCTTTCAGATGGCGATAATTGTGTGGAAATGTGCTCAATTGCAAACACCCTAAGGTCCTGGGTTCTTTTCTGGTGTTTGGCTGTGAAGTGCCTTGGGACGCTATGTTCAAGGTTCCCCTTCTCAATGAGCCGTCTGTGGTCCCCTATTCTGGCCCGCAGTGGACGTATGGTCCGGCCCACATACACCAGACCACAGGGACAGGTGAGCCCATATACCACGTGATCGTGAGAACACGTGATGAACTGATTTATTTGGTACAACTTCTTTAGGTGGTCAGTAAAGCTAGTTTGTCCATGTGTTATGAACTGCCCACCCTGTTGTCAAAGAGAAAATTCTTTGAAGAGCTGACAGGTGCCTGGAATGATCGGCTCAGTCGTACTAAGTTCTTCACGTTTTTAGTTTTTCTGAAATGAATTGAGGGATTGGAGGGTAAGTTGGGGCCCAATCTAGGGTCTTTCTGTAAAATGTGCCAATGTTTGTTGATCACCTTTTGGATTGTTTTGAAGCTATGGTTAAATGTGGTGATAAATCTAATGTTGTTGATATTGTTGGTCTCAGGGCCGGACTGGGACTAAAAATAGGCCCGGGCATTTTATACTGAGCAGCCCAATCACGTGACCACCAACAGTCCCCACCCCTCACAACAGGGGGCTGAGCCAAACACAGAAGCGCAATCGAGGGGCAGGGCCGGCCACTAGTAAGTACCGGAGGGCTACAGCTGACACACAAGCCTTGCTACAATACAGGAAGCTTGCTATAGAGAATATCTGTAAAAAATAAGTCAAGGCTGGTTGCATGGCCAGTGAAACATCTTCAAGAAAAATACAGAAAGTCCAGTTGCCTTGACTTATTTTTTACAGATATACCGTGTGACCTGGATGAATGAACATTCACAGACATATTACTATAGAGGCATTCTCTGCATTAAAGTAGCTAACACTCTAATGTCCCCCGCACAGTCACACACTATTATTATACATTTATAAAGCTCTGACATATACCGCAGTGCTGTACAGAGAAGTCACACCAGTCTCTGTACAGAGGAACAGGGTCTGTGGTGAGCTCTGCTGGGTCTCAGGCTGCTAAGCCCACGTGAGACCCTGTAGAGCCCACCATAGACCCCGACACAGATCCTGCAAATCCCCCCTGAGACACGGTTGATGATTTTTATAGATCTTGCACAGCCCCCCTGAGACCCTGCAGTCTCAGGGGGGTCTGCAGGATCTGTGGTTGGCTCTGCCCACCATAGACCTCGCAGAGCTCACCACAGATCCTGCAAAGCCCCCTTGAGACCCAGCAAAGGGGATCTCAGCGGGGCTCTGCAGGATCTGTGGTGGGCTTTGCAGACTGCAGAGCCCCCTCAGATCCTGCAGACCCCACCCAAGGGTATTGCACAGCACACCTGAGACTCTTTGGTGGGCTGTGCAGAATCTATGCTGGGCTCTGCCAGCACAGTCCTCTTACCTTGCACGGCCTGACCTCTTTGGAATACCGCCTCCTTGTCCTCTTCGACACGGCCTTCTTGTCATCTTCGCTGCCCGACTGGAGCTTCGGCGACGCCTCCCGCCTCCTCCATCTGTGTCTCTGCCTCTTCCGTCTCGGGGGCACTCGACAAATTTTTTTCTCTCATGGGGGCCGCTTGCCACATTTCATACTTTAAAATAAAATGTAACTATATCCAGTTTAGGTACTACAGACACCAATATACACTCACAATAAGGCTCCTTTCATATCTGTAGGTTTAGGTGCGATTAGGGATTCCTGCATCACAAACTTGCGTTTTACTGCAGCAGAAATCCCTAATCTGGCATTTATAAGTGACAGCTGTCACCTATTCAAGTTAATGATCAGGTGACAGCGTCTCCATGTAAATGCCTGCACACCGCATGTAATGATACCTGATATGATTACATGCGGTTAGAAAACACTCTCCCTGGATGCACAATCAATTCCTTAGCAGCGGGGAGGGGTGGCGAATTGCATATGAATGAGCCGCGATATTTACATATGAATGGGTCGTGGCGTATTGATATGCAAATTACCGTGGCCCATTCATATGTTAATATCTCGGCTGGTACCGGGACAGTGCAGGCTGCAGGAACAGCACCAGCAAGCTCCGGAAAGAGCACAGAGTAGGGAGAGCTGGATGAGGAGGTGTTTTTCTGGCCTCCCCCACCAGCGCCCTCTAGTGTCTCCTGTGTGGTAGTGCCGGCTCTGCTCACTACCACACAGTAGACACTGCTCTGCACAGAGCCGGCCATCGGGCATAGCGGACCGCCCAAACACAATCAGGTTGATTGTGTTCGGCCTGGCCCACCCGGTTTGCCCTATGGCCAGTCCGGCCCTGGTTGGTCTCAATTTGGACATCACTCTTCCTTTTTATCACTGATGTTGGTTCAAGATATTTGGAGTAGGCATCGGTGATAAGTTCTTCCGGATAGTCCTTGTATCACGTACCTGTGCGGAGACTGGATGTAGGAGGAGGCTTCCGTTGCAGCTCGTGTCCTAGGGACTCTGGTATTGGGGACAGAGTCCTTATAGACAGTGAGTGGCAGGAGTGCCAGAGGCGGTTCCGCCGTGCAGGCCACTCCTTGGTTTTGCGACAGGGTCTTGTAAATCTTGATATCCGAGGTCAACAGGCCGAGGTCACACCAAGCAGGCAGAGCAAGTACAAAAGGAGAAGGCGTAGGCATTCCAGTGAAGCAATCCGAGGTCAAGGGTATAGGCAAACAAGAATGGTCAAACGTTCCGAGGTCAAAGGCAGGCTGCAGGCAAACAAGGTCAAAGTCAATCCGGGTCGATAATCAAGGGTACTGGAAACAAGGATCAGGAGACGTCAGGGCGGTTGAAGAGACAATCCAGCAATGAGTAGGTGTGGAGTTTGGGTTTAAATAGTGAAGAAAATGATTTGGAGAGCATCACTTCCTGTGAGCCTTTTGGAGAGTGTCACTTCCTGTGAGCCTTTTGGAGAGCATCACTTCCTGTGAGTCTTTTGGAGAGCATCACTTCCTGTGAGCCTTTTGGAGAGTGTCACTTCCTGTGAGCCTTTTGGAGAGCGTTCTTCTGCGGACAGTCCTTGGCGCGCGCATATACGCACAGGCCCATTACGGGAACCCCGGCTTGGCGCATGCGCAGAAGCAGCAGGTCTCTGACACCTTGTCTATGAATTTATGGAGGAGAAGTTGGCTGGATGTCATGTAGTCAGTATTTTGTGTACAATTCCTTCTTAACCTACAAACGTGGCTCTTCGGGATATTGTTCTTCCACCGGGGTGATGGCAGCTGTTATAGTGGAGATAGGAGTTACCCCCGGGGGGTTTAACATGGTTGTTGGTGACAATTTTTTGGCCTATAGAGTAGAGCTCTAAATCTAGGAACACCAATCTTGTTGTGTTAACTTCATGTGTAAAGGAGAGACCAAAATTATTATTGTTGCAGTGTGACAAAAATTCGGAGACACTCTCGTGTGAGCCGTCCCAAATAATTAGAATATCGTCGATGTATCTACCATAGTAGACAAGTTTGTTGGCATGGGGGTTGTTTGCCCAGATATGGAGAGCTTCCCAATGACCCATCGTCAAGTTCGCGTAACTTGGAGCATAGTTGGCCCCCATGGCGGTCCCCTGGGTCTGGAGGTAGAACTTTCCCCAGAAGGAGAAATAATTGTGTGTTAGCGTGAAGTTTGTACAACTTAGAAGGAACTGGACTTGTTTGTAATTGGTCGAAGATTGGCCTAGAAAAAATTGTATGGCGTTGAGGCCCACTGCATGAGGGATAGAGGTGTACAGGGAACTTACATCTAAAGACACCCAACTGTACGCGGGGTCCCAGGTGTATGTAAATAGAATGCTAATGAGGTGACCTGAGTCTTTGATGTAGGACCGCAATGAAAAAACTATTGGTTGCAGGAAGTGGTCTATATACTTGGAAAGACCACTGGTTAAGCTATTGGTGCTTGCGATGATAGGGCGTCCTGGGGTTTTTTGGCTGTCTTTATGGATCTTCGGTAAGTGATAAAAATATGGCGTACTGGGATGTTGCGGTTGTAAAAAGCCTTTCTCTTTTTTTTTGATAATACCCTTTGCATGGGCTGGACCCACTAGATCATCCAATTCTTTGGAGAAAGCCAGTAGAGGGTCTAAGGGGAGAGGTTTATAGGTGATAGAGTCAGAGAGTAATCTGATAGCCTCTTGGGTGTAAGTGGGGCGGTCCTGGATTACTATCCCTCCTCCCTTACCAGCTTGTTTAATTACAATCTCATGATTGGCTTCTAAATCTTTCAGCGCCCTATTCTTGAGTTGGGTGAGGGTTTTGTGGTGTTTGGCCTTCCTACACACCTCCAAGAGATCCGCGTAGACCACATGGTAAAATGTTTCCACGAACGGGCCCTTGGAGTGTATAGGAAAGAAAGTCGATTTAGGTCTGAAAGTGGTGTGGATAATATCCGGATTTAGAAGGTGTTCAAAATCCAATTCCAAGATGGAATTCTGATCTGCTAAATCATAGAGGGTTTGTAAAACGTCACCGTCTTTATCATCGAAGATGTCGGCCACAACCTCTAGTTCAGAGGGAAAACTGGGGGGTGTAACAGCGGAGGGGATTTTTGTGGTAGTATTGGAGTAGTGTTTTCTAAGGGTCAGTAACCTAATGAATTTGTTGAGATCGTTGAAAAGGGTGAATGGGTCTGGTTTGGTGTCAGGAGCAAAATTTAAACCTTTCTTCAGTAGTGACGTTTCACTAGGAGTGAGGATGTGCTTTGACAGATTAAACATCTTTATTGTTGTGGAGTTTCCAGTACTGGTGTTTCTTTCTTTGCCATTTTTGCTACCTTTTCCTCCTCTAGTCCCTCTTCTCGTTTTTTTTGTTTTGTTTTTGGGGTGTGTGGAGGGCCCTGTCCTAAAAAAGGAATTGTTGGTCCATTGGGGGCACCTGTTGTTGACTTTGAGGAGCTTTTATTTCCTCAAAAGGAAGTTCTCTTTGGGTGGTGGGTGGAGATATATGAACCAGTATGGTGGTTCCAACTAGGTTGGGGAGGGTGGGAGTGAGTGGGGAAAGGGATTTTGGACTGGGTGGATTGGAGGGCTCTTCAAGTCTGGTTACCACCTTCACTTCTGGAACCTGGACTGGCCCGAGTAGATATTTGAGGGAAGTGTCATCCCATACAAGGTTATATAAAGAAATATTTCGCACTGGATAGATCAAAGAATTATATACAGAATACTTTGTCACATTTTACACACACTCCATTACCGAATAAATCCACGTTTAACCCGAATATAGGGAAAAACAAATATGTTGACGTTTTCAAGAATTTGGTTATTAAAGACATTGAGAATTTACTATTGAGGATCAAGCGTACTCCCTTCCACATTACAAAAGGTGTCAAAGACTTTGAACAAAAAAACAAAATGGTAGTTAGACCTGCGACAAGCGGGGCTCTATAGTAGTTTTGGATAAAGTAGACTACATTAAAGAAATGGAGCGTCTCCTGTCAGATCAGGATACTTATGAAATTCTCAGAAAAGATACAACCTCCCTCTATCAAAAAGAGCTGGTGAAGCTAGTAAAGAAGGGAAAGACAATAGGAATTCTTAATAAAAAAGAGGAGACATATTTAGTACCATCGCAATGTAGAATACCAATAATATACTATCTGCCAAAAGTTCACAAAGATCTACAGAACCCCCAGGTCCACCGATAGTTTTAACGTTATTGGGTCAGTTATTAATCGATTGGGGGAGTATATTGACTCTTTTCTACTTAATCAGATATTCTTTATTTGTTTTTTCTCATACATTGTGAACCTATGACATAAAACCACAACCCCAAAAAAGGGGGGAAAACCCCCCAGAACAAAACAAAAACTAAGGACAGCAACAATACACTTTATACATATCCTCCCACCACCCTTATCTCCAGTCCCTCCTTTTTCCCCTTCTTTATTTCTTCCTGCACTGCGTATCTACTATTACATCTCTTCACTTATAATATTATACCTTTTATACTTTACCCCCTTAATCCAGAAGGTCTCAAGTCTGATTAGCATTTATGTATCCAATCCACCTATTCCAAATGCCCTGGAATGTACCTGTCTGGCCCCTCATCCTGTAAGTATGTTGTTCAAACCGAACATGCTTACTGGTATCAGCTTTCCATTCTTCAATTGTGGGGGATACTCCGAGGTCTATTTAACTGATATTAATCTTCTAGCCAAAAGCAATAGCCTTTTTATTGATCAAGTACTGTTATCTAAATTCTCAGAATCGAAACCTCCTAGAATACATGTTAATGGGTTAACATTCACTATGCTTCCATATACTTAATTCAGACATTCAATCACCCCTGTCCAGTATCTTTTTAATTTTGGGCGTCTCAATAGCAAGTGAACAAGTGTGCCTTCCTGATGCTTACATCTCCTGCACTTTGGGTCTGTGCGGATCCCTATTTTATATAGGAACTCCGGGGATCTATACACCCTATGTATAATAAATAATTAAGTTAATCTGTGTGATAGAGAAATAGACACTTCTTGCACTCCTTGAAGTAATACCTTCCACGTTTCTTCATCAATTATGCCTATATCCTCTGTCCAGTGCTCCCTACATATCAACAGAAATGTCATTAATGTCTTTTTTAACAAACAATGGTACACCTGAAAAATTATCCCCTTCGAGTTTTTAGCTTTAACTACCTGATCTATCAAGGGAGCTGATGCAAAACATGCTACTGGAACCAAGGCTTGTGCACTCAGCGCATGTCTTAGTTGTAAATATTGAAAAAACATTTTATTCTCCAACCGGAATTCCGCTCTTAGCTGATCATATGTCTTGAACACCCCCTCAGAATATAATTGTACTAATGAAACTATCCCCATTTTCTCCCACTTACAGAAACACTGTAGTGTGATTAATTCAGGCAATTGATTATTTGCCCACAAGGGAGTATACTTAGTATATCCCTCTGTGTCCAAAATCCTTTTACTCAGTCCCCATATTTTCCTTAAGTTTCATTGTGGGTATCCCGGGTCCCTTCTTTATATGTGCCTGAGTTTCTAATGCTCTTAATGGGTCCACCCCCTCAAACATACTTGCCAAAACTTTATATGAAGAGTTTGATACCCCTTCCAAGTCCCAAGCTATAAAATGATGAAATCAATGAATGGATGATATTGGGGGAGTTCTGAATCACGGAGACGCCGGGAGCAAGCGCTGAGGGATATCGCCTTGCATCATGCTTTACATTTACCAAGAGAACGCTGGTTGACTGTTGGTTATAGTCAATAATTTTGGTGAGTGCACACCCATTGGGGTTTCTCACGAGGAAAAGAGTCATCTATCTCTGGAGCACTGATTGGTGTTATATTGTTCATATGAAACTGGATGTGGAACTTTTGAAGTCACTTCGGGGATTTGGTTCACATTGATTCACTATTTCAATCACTATTTGGATTGGACTAATATAATGGAATGTTGTTATAATCAATGATGGATTATTAGTAGTATGATATACACTATAATTCACTTTATTACATACACCAATTCAAGAGTGTTGATATTTACCTATATATTATTGCTAATGAGTGCTATATTTTATATTATTTAATGTATGTTTTCATCAAATAATTCATATATTTATCACTTGATTTAATTTCAGTTAATAGTTGTTTAATATTACATAGTTACATAGTATTGAGGTTGAATAAAGACATACGTCCATCAAGTCCAACCTATGATGTGTGCGTATGCATATATATATATATATATATCTTAAGTGTACCTGTACCACTGTATGTTATGGTTTCTCAGGAAATCGTCTAAAAGCTTCTTGAACGATTCCACATTCTTAGCTGAAATCACTGCTTGTGGCAGCAAGTTCCAGACCCTAACCGCTCTAACTATGAAGAACCCCCTTCGCCCCTTGTGCTGGAATTTTTTTCCCACCTCTAGTCTTTGTTACGGAGTTAATCGTGAAGAGTTTTTTGCTAATGTTGCTGTCACCATTGAACAATTTGTACATTTGTACATGAAAATCATGTCCCCCCTTAATCTCCTTACTTCCAACGTGAACATGTTTAAATTTAGAAGTCGTGTCTCATAGCTCTGGCCCTCCATTGCCCTAATTAGTTTGGTTGCCCTCCTCTGGACTCTTTTAAGCTCAAGGACATCCTTTCTGTGGACTGGTGACCAAAACTGGACCGCATACTCCAGATGAGAAAATAATATTCGCATACGAAATGGGAAATAATATTCGCATACAGTGATCTATAAAGTGGCAAAATTATAGACTTGTCTCTGCAATAAATCCCCTTCCTAATACAGGACTACTTGCTTTGTTTACAGCAGCCTGGCACTGCAAGCTATTAATCAATCTGCGGTCTACAATGACACCCAAATCTTTTTCTATTTCCGCCTTCACTAGTGGCATACCCATAATTGTAAAGCCCATTTGCTTATTTTTAATCCCAAAGTGCATTACTTTGCATTTATCGACGTTAAACCTCATCTGCCAGGCGGGGCTTGGCAATGGCCAGGAGCGGACGTGTTCTTTAGAGCTCGGGCGGCATTGCAGGGCCCAGGCACTCGAACCAGCAGCTTGTAGCCTCTCCACAACGCAGCGATGTGCGGCAATAAGCAGAGGAGGTCCCACTCCCCCGCCCAACAGGCTTCTTCGCCCAGGAGACATGATATCGGGGCTTTATCCCCGAAAACGGGTGCCACAAGATCTGCACAGAGTGCAGCCAACATGGCGGCGGTCCGGGAGCAGCACAGGCCGTCACCCCTTGCATCTCCACTGGAATCTCTTCTCGTCACGCGCGTTAGCGAGGATATAGAGACCCCTGATCCTAGTGATGGCGAGGGAGACGACAGAGATATCCCCTCTGCTTTTCGTAAGTACTTTGCTCTTTTACCTACTAAGGGAGACATTGAGACTATGTTCCATAACCTGGAATCCACGCATAAGCAGTAGATGGCTGAAATTAAGGAGGGATTCCACTCCATTCACCAGCGTTTGCATGTGGTTGAAAACACCTTGCCCCCTGTCACTGTGGCCCTGGGAGAGCTGCAGCATATTGTGCAGCAACAACATGTGACTATTCAATCCTTATGGACTCATAGGGCACTGGGGCTCCCATTATGCCCAGTATCTCCCTTGCGTCTCCTACTCGAATAGGGGGGTGGGGCGGACCCCTGGATTGGTTAAGTTATGCTGCGTACTTTCGTCCGCGGTGGTTCTAATTGATGCTGCCTGCTGTTTACTGTTTCAAAATGTGCTGCTGGTTCTTTTATTGTTACTATTGGTTATGCACTTTATCAGGTGTCCCTGGATTGCACAGGGCTATTGCCTTACATGGCCCCCACTAGGTGGCGCTCTGGGACTGCGGCTGCCTTTTTGGCTCGTGTTCACAGACCGCTCTTGGGATAGCCACCCGCAGCATGTACGGGCGGCTGTGTGGCAGGGATGGAGAGGCTGTCACTGGTCCCGCAGAATGTCCTGCAGGCACCGCCAGGTAGCACATTCTGCTGTGTGAGGACCCTCTCCTCTTAGCTCCGCCCCCTGGCCGCAGAGACGAGGAAGAGCTCCCTGCAGGAGAGGAAAGGTAAGTCTGGAGTGGAATGGGGGGATGCTGGTGATATAGTGCTCACTTTTATTATAATGCATTGCTGGGACTTGTAATCCCGCACAGCAGGTGGTATTTTGCATTGCTGTATGATTATACAGCAATGAGGGTTCACATCATGACTCGCCGCCCGTCTTCTTGATTGGTCAGGAAGTTCTACTTACCCCCTCATAAAAAGTTAGCAGGTTAGTCTGGCAGGAACGGTATTTCCTGAACCCATGCTGATTGCCATTAACTATACCATTATCCTGAACGAATACTACCAAATAGTCCTTAATCATTCCCTCCAACACTTTACAAGCTACAGATGTAAGACTAACTGGTCTGTAGTTCCCCCGGTTGGCATCTTGCCCCCTTTTTGAATATAGGGACTACCGTGGCCCTCCGCCAGTCACTTGGAACTCTACCAGTCATTAAAGAGTCCTTAAAAATGAGGAATAATGGTTTTGTTATAACCTGGCTTAGTTCTTTAAGTACTTTGGGGTGCAGGTTGTCTGGTCCCACTGCTTTATTTGCATTAAGTGTTTCCAGTCTTTGTTGTATCCCGGTTTCCGTCAACCACTGAGGTATATTTTGTTTTGAACTATGTGTTTTATCATGTAAATTAAACCCGTCCTTTTCCTGAGTGTATACTGAGGAGAAAAAAAGTGTTCAGCCCCTCTGCCCTCTCCTTGACATTTGTGAGTAACTTCCCATTTCCGTCCTTTATTGGGCCTATCTGCTCCTTCTCACCTTTTTACTGTTTATATATTGGTAGAATTTTTTTTTTTTTTACTAACTGTAGCAATATGCTTTTCGCACTCTATTTTAGCTGCCCTGATTACTAGTTTGCATTTTTAATACATTCTTTGTAGCTATTGAATGCCAATGCTGTCCCCTCCATCTTATATTTTATAAATGCCGCTCTCTTGTCCTCGATGTGTTGCTTTACAGTTTTATTTAGCCATACAGGCTTAGTTTTCGATCTTTTACTTTTGTTACCCAACGGTATGCACTTGGCAATAGCAATATATAATGTGTTCTTAAAACAGTCCCACATTTGGTCTGAGTTCAGGTTGTGGAAAAGGTTTTCCTATTTGATATCCCCCACTAGGTGGCGCAGTTTGTCAAAGTTAGTCCTTCTGAAATTTAGGGTTCTTGTACGTCCAAACCACTTCCCTTTCCTGAATCCAATGTTGAAAGTAATCACATTGTGATCACTATTACCCAGTGTCTCCCCAATTACAATATCTTCAATTAACTCTGCATTATTAGTAATGATTAAATCTAGGATGGCATGTTTCCTAGTTGGAACCTCAACCATCTGCTCCATGAAATTGTCTCAACCCAATTTATATCTGGGTAATTGAAGTCGCCCATCATGACTAAATTGCCCTCTCTCCCAGCTATTGCTATTTCGGACTGTAGATGAGCCTCCCCCTCCTCCCCTATATTTGGAGGTTTATAACAAATACCCATAATTAGTTTACGACTATCGTCCGTCATATCTAATTCCAGCCGTAAGGATTCCACATCCTCTACACTATTTGACGTGATATCGTCCCTTATATGAATATTTAGATTATTTTTAACATAAATGCATACCCCCCCTTCTCCCACCTCTGTCCCTCCTGAACAGGTTGTACCCCTCTATATTAGTGGCCCAATCATGTGCGCTGTCCTACCTCCCTGGGGTTAAGATATTATACTACCGCCCTGGTGGTTAAATTACACTACCTCCCTGGGGTTAAGTTATTATACTACCGCCCTGGGGGTTAAATTACACTATTCCCCTGTTCACTCGTGACGGATCCGGGTGTCTGGACTCCCTCTCTTCTCCCACAGCCTCGATCACAGCCTTCGGTCCTACACGTGGCGACACTCCACTCCCCGCTCTCGACCTCGATGGCGTCCCTGTCTGCGGGTCCTGGTGGTCCTGGCTCGCGGCTCCCTCTTGGTCCCGGCCGGCGGCTTCCTGTCGGTCTTGGCTCGCGGCTCCCCCCGAGGTCCCGGCTCCCAGTTGCCTTAGGCCGCGGCCCCCAGCTCGGTGCGCCGCGGCTCGCCTCTGCTCGTCCGTGTGTCTCCCTCAGCTTCCGTGTACTGCTTCCGCTTCCGCTTGCGTCACAACACAGATTTATTAAATTTATTCACACGGTAAGGTGTGCCACTTACAATTGATAGACAAGGTTTTTAGCGCTGTGCATTTTTGCTTTAACCTCCCTGGCGGTATGATTTTAAATTTTTTTCATGTCATTTTTCGGTCTATTTTTTTTTCGAATGTTTTTCGTCTTTGTCGTTTTTTTAAATTTATTTTTTTAAATATCCCGCCGGTTCCGCCTCCCTGCGACGCGTATGCTTGCAAGCGACGGAACCCGGAAGACAAAAGACGGCATCGGCCGCAGAACACAGCGTGGCTCGAGGGACAAGGTAAGTAAATGCTATGCAGCTTTCCCGAGTGTAGCTCGGGGTTACCGCTTATGGTATGGAACAGTAACCCCAGAGCTACACTCAGGAATACCGCCAGGGAGGTTAATCATTTTGCATAGTTCTCATTCTGTGAAGTATAGTCTCTTTGTCCCTATAATTCAGCAGGCGTATTGACAGGGGGCGAGAGGCACTGCCAGGGGGCAGCTGTCTTGCCGGGATCCTATGGGCATGTTCCACCGCAAATTGATTTGAAAGGTTTTCTCTGTCAAGCATATCCAGCAGCCATTTTACAACAAAGTCCACTGGACTGCTATTCTCAACCTTTTCAGGGAATCGTACTAGCCCCAGATTATTGCGGCACATACGGTTCTCAAAGTCCTCTGCTCTCTGAGCATACGCTTCTGCACGTGTCGTAACCTTTTTCATATTATTTTTCAGTGGGAAAAGATCATCTTCTACCTCACTTACACGGTTTTCTAGACCCGTCGTACGCTCCCAAAAGTTCAGCAGATCTTGTCTCATTAATAAAATATTATAATATTTTATTATCTGAGCGAATACCGTGCATTTGTTCAGTAAGGCTTGTAACTGATGTAGTGCGCTGTCTTATAGCCAGCATGATATCTTTCAAAGTTGGCTCAGCTTCTTGTTCCCCCTTTCCCTCCATCTCCAGCTGCATGTTTGGGATCAGGGATTCAGCCGCTTGTTGCTCTTGCCTTTTATCTCCCACTGTATTGTCTCTATTCTCAGCAGCCTCTTCCTCTAGATCCCCCATCCTCTGCCACCCTGCCTGCTTGCCTGCATTGCCTAATTATGTTCGTAGGATTACTGTACCTTTTCCATGTGGTCCGGCTCCTGTGTGCATGGCAAACCGCTCCAACTTTGCAGCTGTCGTCTCTCTCAGTCTGTCCCGGCTTGCTCTGTCTCCATGCTGGGTCGTCGTGGCAACGCCTCCCTCCTGAGCTCTCTTGCCTGCAGACCCTACTCCATCTTTCTTACAAATAATTTTTCTGTCTCCCCATTCAGGTATGCAGGTCAGTGTTCAGGCTCTGGGGCTCTCCTCAGACCTGCCCAGCATCTCCTTGTGAGGCAGGCAGGCTGTATGCTGTCACACTGCGGGGATTAGGGCTCCGGGGTTCGGGCTTAGCCAGCTTCTATCACAGGGCTCTCGTGCCGGTGCTCTACTCCCACGTCACTTCGGCTGCCGGTCATGCCCCGTCGACTTTTTTCTGCAGCCCCTTGTACAACAGAGTTCTACTTATTTGAAAGATACTAAACACCTAATACAGGAGATAAATAGTATATCCTTTGATGACATTTTTTTTTATTACTGCAGACGTAGCATCTCTGTATACAATTATTGATCATATAGAATCATCAGCTACAAAATGGATACTACAGAAGGATGAGACCCTAGATAAAGAACAGAAAGATTTTATATTAGAAGCCCTTCATTTTAGTCTCTTGAGGAACTATTTCTGGTTTGGAAAAAAGTTCTTCAGGCAGAAAGCTGGCGTTGCTATGGGAGCGAAATTTGCACCAAGTGTAGCGAACTCATTTATGTTCAAATGGGAAACAGAAACCATAGTAGAAAGGATGCCAGTACAGTTGTTATTTTATAAATTATATATTGATGATATTATTATGGTTTGGAAAGGGTCCAGAGTACAGTTGCAGCTTTTCTTGGACTATTTGATTGATAATAAGAAGAATATCAGATTAACCTTTAATGTTCAGTCAAATTCTATAAAATTTTTGGATTTGGAGATATTTGTGGAGAATGGGGTATTAGCATCCAGAACCTATTTTAAAGATACCGATCAGAAAAGCTACATCCCCATGACTAGTTGTCATCATCCCACATGGTTAAGAAATATACCAAGAGGCCAAATACTGCGTATTAGGAGAAATTGTACAAATGAAGGAGATTTCAGAACCCAATCTGATCTTTTAAAAAATAGGTTCATACAGAAAGGTTATGAAGAAGATTCTCTTAATAATGCTGTGTTTTTTTTACAGATGCGGATGCACTAAGGCCTGGTTCACACCTGGGCGTTTTACAGCGAGTTCCTACGCGCTGTAAAACGCTCAACATGTGAAAACCAATAATTGCCTATGGGCATGGTTCCCACCCGGGCGTTTTACAGCGCATAGGAACGCGCTGAAAAATGCCCTATGCCCAAAGAAGTTGGTGCGTTTTCCATCGCGTTTCCATTGGTATTTCCGAGTGTGGATCGGGGTTAACAAAGCGGTAACCCCGAGCCACACTCGGGAATACAGCGTACAGGTCTTACCTTGTCCGAGATCCCAGCTGTATGCTCCGGCGGCTTCCGACTTTCGTCCCTTGCGAGCGGCCGCGTCGCAGGGGGGCGGAGCCGGCGGAAAGTTTAAAAGTGAAAAAAAAACATTTTTTTTTTAAAATAGAGAAAATACAAAAAAAAAATCATAGCGCCAGTGAAATGCGCGTTTCACTGAACGGAGGTCCTGGTCCAAAAAGCAGCTGCTAGCACCCGAGTCGATAAGGGCTGAGAGATCAAGGCCATTCCCGTCCAGCTGCAAGGAGATACGGATGGTGAGATGCGATGAACCGTTATATACAGGCATGTTCAGGCATACAGTAGGGTAATCAGGCCTACCTGCAGGAGGTTTGATGGGGCAGTCCTTCAGTACATGGCCTGGCGCAGTACAGGCAGAGGCACAGGGCCCGTCTCCTCGCCCTCTCAAACGTAGACAGAGGTCCCCGGATCACTCCAATCTGCATTGGCTCTTCTTGAGAGGAAGGGTTCGGGCCACCGTGCAGGTGGTGGCAGGGCGTGTTGTCTCTCCTGCCTCCGTTCCCGAAAGCGGCGGTCCAGGTGGGTGACTGATCTCATCAGCTCTTCCAAGGTGCCAGGGATTCCTATACGAGCGAGCTCGTCTTTCAGGTGATCGGACAAACCGATCCGGAACTGATTATTGAGGGCCAAGTCGCTGAACCCAGTATCTGGAGCGACCTCCCGGAACTCCGTGATGTACTCCTCCACCGGACGCCTCCCCTGTCGAAGCACACGGAGGGTGCCCCTGGTGGTGGAAGGACGCAGGGGGTCATCATAAAGCGCCTGCATGGCCGTGACGAAGGATCCCAAGGACGATAACACCGGATCGTCAGCCTGCAGCAACTGGTGAGCCCATGTCTGGGGAGGTCCTGAGAGCAGGGAGATGGCAGTCCGTACCTTGATAAAATCAGAGGAGTAGGTGCGGGGCTTCAGAGAGAACAGTAGCTTGCAGGCGATCACTCTGGCAGATCGACCGTTGGCACTCTGGTCACCACCTCCAGCATGCGTGGCGGAGTAGAGGGAGGTGAAGGCGGCAGCACGGTGGCTTCTGCGTTACGCTGCTCCTGCGCACTCACTCTCCGCAGTAGGTGTTCATGGCTGGCTTGCATCTCCTGGAAGGCTTGCGTCATCAGTGCCAGCTGCTGGGACAGGGTGAGAATAGCCTCGGCGGTACACGTGGGTTTCATGGTAGGGCTGAGTTATTATGTCAGGGTTGTACGGCTGGGTCGTGAGTGGAACCCCTTGGCAGGGGCAAAGAGTCCAAAAAACGAGGTACAGAGGGAAAATCCAAAAGCGTAGTCAGGTCCAAGTCCGGGTCGAGGCAGGCAGCGAGGTTCAGACGCGAGGAGGCAAGCCGAAGGGTCGATAACGGGGGTTCAGGCAAGGGTTCAGGAAGCAAAAGATTTACACACAGGGAGCTGTGCTGGGGACCGCCCCCAACCTGGCTAGCACCTGAAAGCACTAAGTGGCGCAGGCGCGCTACACTCGCGCCCCGTGCACGCAGCTTGTGTACTACGCGCGCCCGCCGCGCATTTCGCGCATGTGCGCCATCGGCCCTGGCGCCAGCAGTCCTGCCAGGAAGACGGGAACCCAGTGCCCTGCGCCACCGCTGGCGAGCCTGGTTAGGAGCAGCACCCCTGGTTCCCTGACAGTAGGTAGAGAGTATTCAATATGTAATTGGATAGAAAACTGGCTTAAAGACCGTATTTATAGAGTGGTGATCAATGATTCATACTTTGAATGGTCTGAGGTTGTTAGTGGTGTCCCCCAAGGTTCAGTATTGGGCCCCTTGCTGTTTAATCAATTTATAAATGACATAGAATTGGGGATTAAAAGTACTATTTCTTTGTTTGCACATGAAACTAAGTTATGTAGTGGAATACAGTCCTTACAGGATGTCTCCAACCTACAAGCAGATCTGAATACACTGTGTGATTGGGCATCTATTTGGCAAATGAAGTTTAATGTTGATAAATAGAAAGTTAAGCACTTGGGGACTAAAAACATGCATGTGTCATACACTCTAGGGGGAGTATGTTTGGGGGAGTCAATGATGGAGAAAGATCTGGGTGTTCTGGTAGATCATAGACTTAATAATAGCAGGCAATGTCAAGCCGCAGTTTCTAAAGCAAGCAAAACACTTTCTTGTATTAAAAAGGGGTCTAGACTCCAGAGATAGACATAATCCTGACCCTGTACAAAGCATTAGTAAGACCTCATCTGGAATATGCAGTTCAGTTTTGGGCACCAGTTCACAAAAAGGATGTTGTGGAACCGGAGAAAGTGCCGCAAAGGGCAACTAAACTCATAAGAGGCATGGAGGAGCTCAGCTATGAGGAAAGATTAACTGACCTGAATTTGTTCTCTCTGGAGAAGAGGCAATTAAGAGGGGACATGATCACCATATATACATACATAAATGGTCCATATAGTGAGCTTGGTGCCAAATTATTCAGTTTAAGGTCACTGCAAAGGACAAGGGGCACTCTTTGCATCTGGAGGAAAAGAGGTTTAAACTTTGCATACGGAAAGGATTCTTCACAGTTAGAGCTGTGAAAATGTGGAATAGACTCCCCCAGGAGCTAGTTCTAGCTAGCTCAGTTAAATGTAAAAAAAAAAAAAAGTCTGGATGTATTCCTAAATGCACAGAATATTACTGGATATTGTGTTCTTATAGGTATATTAAGCATCAGAGATTGTTGATCCAGGTAATATCCGATTGCCTTATGGGATCAGGAAGGATTTTTTCCCCCTGTTAGAGCAAATTGAACCATGCTTTATAGGGTTTTTTTGTGCCTTCCTCTGGATCAACAGTATGTAATTGTGGGCATAGAGTTCTGTTTAGGCTTTTCTTCTTTTTTTTTTCATATCTCTATAGGTTGAACTAGATGGACATGTGTCTTTTTCCAACCTGACTAACTATGTAACTATGTATCCAGTGGTGGTGTCAGCATGATCAAGGCTGTAAGAGATGGCAGATCTCAGCTCACATCCTTCATTTGCTGGTAAGGGCTGCTTTGGATGGGGGAATAGCTCTGGAAGGCTGTCCACACTACTCGACTTATGTCAGAAGATGGCTGGCCACTTCGATCGTAGTGTGAGAGACAGCCATTTCCTCCAAGCTGGAACAGAGGAAGGCAGGTCTACTGGAGCACCGCCTGAAGCAAGATGTGGGGATGGGGTGGATTCTGACCTTAGCTATGCTGGAGTGTATTCAGTAACAGCAGAAGGCTCTTCATGCCATGGCCTGTGAACACAATATTGGCATATGTTGAACATTAGGCAGGGAAGATTGGGCCATGATTGGGCAGGTTGTGGCAGTCCTGAAGTCATTCTGGGCTATCACAGAAAACTTGAGCCAGGAGAACACCAGCATAGGTCAGGTCCTACCCCTGTTCACCCATCTGCTGAATAAGAGGGTTTCCTGTCATATTGGGAACAAATGCCTGGTGGTGGCCCTCTATCAGAGGTGGTGGTACTGTGGAGGAGGCTGAAGGAAAATGTGGTTAGGCAAATGCAGGAAATGACAGGCACTTGCACAGAACTGATGCTGGCATCTATTTGTGACCATCACATCAAGAGCAAGAGACTGTGCACTGCAATTCCCTGACCACCTGGAGGGATAAACTCTTCAGAGTGCATGAGAGGGAAAGACAAATGTAAAGGCTGCTACTGGGGGGAGAGGAGGAAGAAGAGGAGGTTAAGGAGCACCTTTCCCATTACCTGTCTACTGGTGCTAGCAGTGCTCATTCCGGAGTAGCTGCTTTTTGGGCTGAGGCACTTGACAGCCTAGTGGAACCCACCAGAGTGTTCACCCAAGAAACACAATATGGCACAGGAGATAGTAGGGGCTTACCTGTCTGCCCCCCTCCCCCTCATCGAACCCCACTATTGATCCTCTTGATTTCTAGCAGTAGAAGAGCGAAGTGTGGCCTGCCTTCTCTGTAGTTTCCAAGGAGCTTCTGTTCTGCCCCTGACCACAGGAAACATCCTTTCACCCCAGCTAATGGAGCAGATTGCCTTTTTAAAGTTCAACTTGCCTAGGTACCCACCCCTCACTCTGGACATTGAATAAAGTAACTGTAAACAGGGCTATGAAAGCCCAAAAACAACTTGGTTATATTGGCTCCTACAAGGTGATGTCACTCAATGGGAGGAGAGAAGAACGGGGAGGATCCTGACAATATTGTTGGGATCGCTTCTCAGCACAGAGCTTAGCCCCGCCCACAATATATTATATTGAATTGCAAGCTTATGATGTATTTTTGATTACAATGTCCCTTCTTGCCTCTGATATTTATTTTTACCTTGGAATCTTTTATAAGCACGGTTCAGAACTCTCCAAATATACTGTATCTGGTGTTTTGACGCCATCTGGATGTCATAAAACAGCTGCGTATGCCGATGACTTACTCTTTTTTATCACCAATCTGCTGTCGCTCCCCAATTTATTGGCTGAGGTTTCACAATACGGTGAACTTTCCAATTTCAAAATGTATTTTTCTAAATTGGCGGCTCTTAACATTTACCTGAGTGACCAATGGCTTCAGGCTCTCGAGACAAATTTCCCCTTCCATTGGGCGAGCTCCCATATTCGCTATTTGGGCATAATTTTGTAAAGTGAAAAAGGAAAATGTTTAATATATGAAAGAGTAATGTGTGTATTCTGCATGTGTAAAATGTATTTTATCTAAGATTCTTCTTTACCTCTGTAGGCAGCATATTTAAATGCACCAAACCCTCAAGGTCCCTTTATCTTGTATGTGGCACAATATTATTTTTATCTAACAGCAGCATGAAGCCATTATTTCCTATTAAGGTCATCACACCTCCCCTTGAAATCGGGACACATAGGAACAATTAATCCTACAGAGCAGAAGTTAAAATAGGTGGATCCCTGCAGTGTCTTCAGAACCATCTCACATTAAAATGTAACTCTGACGGAAAGCATTCAGTATTTATACTAATGAAAGTTATCTGTATTCTTATAAACATAATCTACATACTTTACACAAACAATTAACATTTTAACTGTTATTCTAAGCAATTAGACTTATCATGCACAATACTATGAGTGTAACATGAATAGTAATTGTAATTATGCTCTGTATAATGAGTTTGGGTTTAAATCCCAGTGTGAACAAGGCACTTAAATTAGGAGCCATTCTAAATAAACCATGAAATAGATGTTACTTGTACCCTAAGGCTCTTTCTTCTTCATTGCACTATATATTCTATAAAAATGTGTATGCCTTCAATAACTAAGCAATATGTTTAATGGACTGATTACACATTACAAACAATTTGCTGATTATATGATTTGGCATAATCATGAAGGATTTTTTATATAGTTTGGTTTCTGTGTTATATGAATCATTTCTAAAGCATACACATAAAATTAATTTAAAAAAAAATGTAAAACATAAAAGTAAGGTGCTTAAAGTGTATATCCACTTTTGCAGTTACATTTAAGAAAACCGTTCTATATGCATGTTATGTTTTACTATTCACACATCATACCTAAACATCATTTTTCTGCTGGTAGAAGTGTAGTGCTCACCCCTGAAGGAGCCGCTGAAATACACAGGTTCTCCTGTCCCCAAGCTAGGCTCTACCGCCCAGACAGGATCCACAGCACACCAACACACCCTCTGGAGTTTTTGCAGAGTTTTTAATAAACAATAATTGCATTGGATCAGTATGAACTTGAACAGGAACAATAGCAATTGACAATGCATAAAATAGTAACACTTTAGGTATTTAGTCAGACGTCTGCCACGGCTGTCTATATTCTACAACTAGCAGTACACTGTTAATAGCTGAAGAGAACTGCGTTAGTTAACTGACTATAAGCACTAAATACCAGTCCCAATGGACCCGGGTCCCTAATCCACTAGCCAGTGGTAGTAACTGTGGCTAGCCAATGGTGGGGCCCAATGTCCAACTTGTAGATTGATAAAAGGTGCCGAGTGATGTGGTGACCAATGGCCTCTCACCAGTCTTTGGACTCGATCAGCAGCTCCTGAGTCCGTCGCCGAGAGGTGGGTGTCCCCAGCCAACTTTCCTTGGTCCCCACAGCTGTTGGTATGCAGAGAAAGGCAGATCCCGGTCAATGGTAGCAGTTGCACAGCTTTTCCTGGAAGTAATTCAACAGTGTGGAAGTTGTGGTGTCACAACGGGTCTTTTGGTTGCAGGATCCGATGATTCATCCAAGCCATGGTTCTCCTCTGTACTTGGTCTCCCAGTCTCTAGATTGAAATGAAGGTTCAGGCGACTAGGCAAAACAGACCGGGCAAAGTCTTTCTCCGGGTCTGCAGTAAACATCTAACAGAGAGCTGGGCAAATCCATACAGGGTTTATGGCTTCCCTGTATCAGTTACCAGAAGCACAGTACTATATGTGTGCCCTATCTGAGAGCTCTATGTCGTACTGAGCATGCTCAGGAAACTCCGGCTCAGCTCACTCCTCTTGCTGAATGCAAAGCCTCCTAGGAATTGTAGTTTTAGCAGTTCCTTACAGAAGAGTCTTTTCCTGGCACTGAGTTATCAATCCCACAAATCTGAGTCTGACGGGCTGCACAGTAACGGTTAACTATTTACAGGTAGAATACATTTAATCTTGTAGCTTACTTCCCTGCATGGCTTTCAGTCCTTGGTTGTTGGTTTCAGTAAACTCCTTATTGGCTAGCACTGGAGCTAACAAGATCTTAGTTAGATTTTAGAGAGCAGTGAAGGCCTGCTAGCAAAAGTGCCATTACCTTTCTGGTGGATAAACCCCCATATTAAAGCACTTGGGTTACTGTGATAGAGACAAATCCATCACTTAAAGCATTATTAAACCCTTACTTTTTTTGCATATATCTACTCCTACCAAGCAGTAGATATATGCAAAAACCTAAAAACAAAAAACAACTTTTGAAACAGGTATAATCTTACCTGTGTCTTCGCCGCACGCTCCCGTCCGAACATCTGAAGAGTTTCGGACGGCCACAAAGGATCTTGGGGCGGGCACATGCACAGTTCAGATGTTCGGTCGGGAGACAGGGAGAGACACTTGTTAAGTCTATGGAGCAGCGCGCACCCACACAGACTCCGTGGGACATCAGAGGAGAGGAGCACAGAGGAGTCAGCGCTGGATCGGAGACCCGCAACAGCAACAGGGGGGAAAAAATAGCCTTTAATGTCACTTTAAGTGTGGTAACAGTAGTGGAACAATCACCATAGCGACCCAGTCGACCGCTATGGGGCACAGGGGGATCTGGCTAGGACATCCCCTGATGCTGTGTGGGCACCTGGGTCGCTATGGCATCTCAGGCTGCTGGCTGTCACTGGTGGCTGTGAGGAGGAACGCGCCACTCTCCAGATCACTGCATGCACATATGCAAAACTACAAAACTTATCATGACAGTAAAAATCACGAGACAACCTTGGGGGGGGGATTTGCAAAGTAAATAAGCAAAGACACAAACAGAGATACAATTTGCAAAGACTAACATTTTAGAAACATCTCAAACTAGTTTCTGTAGAATATACTGAAAAACACAATGTTGCTTGCTCAGACATTAACTATGTATAACCCAGAAACAGGCAAATGAAATGTATCACCCTTTCAATCCCTCCTTTTATCCCAATGGCATAACACTATAGATTATTCCCCTTACACTGGCGGACAGGGCCGCCGTCAGGGGGGTACGGCCGATATTCAAGTAAGGGGCCCGGGCCGCGTGAGGGGCCCGTGAACCTTACATGAATATCGGCCGCCAGCCGTACAGTTGACTAGCAGTAGGTTTAGGCGGCCGCCCGGGCCCCGCAGCATCGGAGGAAGCCGGGGCCCGCACACTCGAGATCCTTAGCTGGTGTTCTCTGTGCGGGCCTCCGGTGTCCCCCTGTCTGTGACTGACTGCGCGAGTAGCGGCGGCCATCTTTAAACCTGGCAAGTGCCCACATCTAATTTAATATATTGCCGAAACGGCAATATATTAAATGAAAATCAGGTCCAGCGGGGAATCAGTATGACCTGCCTCTCTTGCTGATGCAGATCATACTGATCGATCCCTCGTGGTGCCGCCGCTGATTGGCAGGGATCAATTAGTATGGTCTGCATCAGATTTCTAAAGGCTGCCCTGCTGGCGGAGTGTAGTAATGGGAATCGGTGTAAAAGTTTGCAGTTGTCAAGGTAGTGTAAATGTTTGTGCCATTATTAAAGCTATAATTTGTCTCAAACCCCACATATCAGGTAACCACCCAAAGATCCAGTCCCACCAATTACCAAAAACATCCTGTTTTAACTCCCGACACTAACTCACGCAAAGCTTGGATATGTGACTGGATAGAAGTAGCATGATCAGTTAGATTAAAACAACACATACCCTCAAAATGTTTGTTTAAGATCCTGGAATGCAAAACTATTTAACTCAACTAATTGAAAAGGTTACAGAAGGTTATTCTTGTTAGAAAAACAAAAAACAAAATGGCCACTTATAAAAAGATGGGTATGTAGCGCTCACCCCCAAAGGAGCCGCTGGAAAAACTGAGTCATCACTAGTTTGTTTAGGGGTTTTTTATCTTCAGCTGCCCCACTAGCATTTAACCACCCTTCTTCTAGTGCCAACAAAGCTGAAGTCCACTCCAGTAATGCAATGCTGAATAACTGTTATTAAACATCTTCACACTGGGGAGAGGGGGTATAGGGATCCTAAACATCCAGGGGAAGTACAGACATAGACTCCAGACTCACCAGACCTTTTTAGCATCTCAATGTAGATCCACTTGTAGTACAGCGAATGGTAATTGAAGTAACAGATGAGAAGGAGATGAGTACAGATTCTCAGCAGAAGAGACACCAGCCATGCTCCAGAGGTCCTCTATGTTCCAGGCACCTCCAGCAAACATCAGCTTCTCTGGTTCTCCTCCTGTGGCAAACAGCACAGGCCTCCTCCATACTGGAGGCCTAGAGAAACTCTTCCTGCACTCCAGCCTTTGCCCAACCCTAGGCCTCAGGCCTAGCCTGGGGAGTGGCTGGACAGCATCCAGCCCTAATCCATGTCTGGTCCCGACTGGTCTGAGCACATGGCAATTCCCTCCAGTATATGTACCCTATCCCAGCATGCACCACTGGTTGATAGAAACCCAGTGATTGGCTGATGTACTGTACATACACTTACAATGCCTCTCATTGGCTGTCCCACAATATAGCAGAGTCACGCTCAGCCCAGGGGGTACAGTTAATGCCAGACACATGGAATTAACCAGATAAACGCCAACTATAATCCATCCAGGCTGACTACAGCCCTGGCAATCACTAAATGTTTAGTAGCCACCTCACAAAAGGTGATGGGGCTACAGGTACAAAAGTGTTAACATTAGGGATGCACCAATACTGATACTAGTGTTAACATTAGGGATGCACCAATACTGATACTGAGTATTTTGGCGAGTACTCTTACTCGCCCAAATGCTCCAATACCTACCCCGGTACCAGAACTTCTGGTCAGGGAAAGATTTTCTCTAAACAGTAGTGCTGTAGGGGAACATGGAGGCAGCTTCCTGCGCGATCAGGAAGCTGGGCGACGAGTAATGACCCGCCTAACGGCTTCCTGATTGGCTGGGAAGCCGGCTCCATTCTGATTGGGCGGGAAGTTGGCTTCCCAGTCAATCAGCATCAAGCCGGCCGAACAGACCATTTTAAAGCTTGCCTGAAGCCATGTACAGCTATTGAAACAGTATACATTTTTATAAACTGAAAGCCATTGGAATACATGTTGGCCAGTCACTGCTTGGCCTCACATTGATCCTGCACTTTGCTGTAGCTCAGTACAGGTTTCCCAAACTAAGAGCAATTACATACTTGTTAACCAGTCTGTGCCTCTGCCTTACCTAGATCGTGCCCTTTGCTGTAGCACAGAACAGGTTTCCCAGACTAAGAGATCGTGGATACTTGCTAGCTAGCCAGTGCCTCTGCTTGAAATGGATCATGCCCTTTGCTGTAGCTCAGACCAAGATGTTTCAGTGAACCAGCCTACTCTGGCTGTGTTATGGAAATTCACTTGGTTCAACGCACAAATCCATGTCGCATTAAGCTGCGCCAAACGCAAAGAATTTCCCCCGTTGTACTACGCTCCTTTATGCAAGGACTGAAGTATCACCTTCTATAGAGTCATGTAGAGTCAGGAGACAGATGTTGCTCGTTCGTTAATCCCATGCTAAGAGCCCTGAGCGCAGGTATGTTTATTGTTTATACCTGCCCAACAGGAAGTGATGTCCGACAGGAAGGGGTGTCTCAAACAGCGAGACAGGAAGTGATGGCAAACCAACAGATGATTTCAACAACCAGCAAACCAGGAAGTGGGACAGACAGGAAGTGAACAGGAGCCAGCTAACAAAACACCTTAGTAGAACAATCACATGTAGTAACAATCAATGACCACCGGAGTGACTTCATCCCGCGTGGCTCAGTGAGCAATGCCGCATAACGATACTAGGATTCTCATGCGCGCTCATTCATAGGGACAACGTTATATTCTCTCAAGCGTGTTGATCAGGCACCCCAGAGAGAACAAACGCACGTTCCTTTCATATACTGCGTTCCAAACAAATGTATCCACGCAAGCCAATAAATCCATGCATTGCACGGGGGGCCCCAGCCGGCGTCCATACATTCGCAAAGAAGACACTGCTCCGCTGCGCATAAGAAATCTCCTCCAATGGATTAATCCCCCAGTGTCTATTTACCGAGACACTGAGAGACTAATGACAAAACATTACAATACACTAAAAACACATCCTAATAAAATTTCCACAACAGCTGACAGTTATTTATCTGCTGAAGCGCTGAGTTCAATTTGTTCATAGAGAAGCTAGTGACGCCAATGCGCGTGTTAAAAGTGTACCTCTCATGCACTCCTCCTACTTCTCCCGCTCATGAGGTGAACACATAGTTGACTCTTTGTAAGGCCTTGACCCTGTCCTTGCTGCTGTCTACAGTGACTTGGTCACAGACTGCCATTAATCTCTCCTGCTTAGTAGTGGTCCATGAGTAACCTTACTGATAATATCTCACTTGCAGACTGGTACAGACAGCCAAGCAGCATGGAGACGGCTCCATGCTAGCAGAAGCACCAGTATCGGTACTCGGTATCGGTGAGTAACGAAAGCAAAGTATCGGTACTCGTACTCCATACCGAAAAACTGGTATCGGTGGATCCCTACTTAACATATATATGTTTTTACACAACTCCCCCCTTTGTAAACACCCCTTGTCCATAAGTTCAAGGTATTTCCATATTGAAGAAACGTCTGGCATGTCTCCTCAACTGGGGCCCTCCTGATCTTCTTGTGCCAGCAGAAGTTCCGTTCCCCTGGAAAAGAGTCTCTCAAAGCTTAGGTCCATAGGTGGGTGTTCCTTCAGTATGGTGGGAGTAGAGTCGTGTAGGTTCTTTGACTTGCATACTCAAAATAACAGGCACATAGCAACTTTAACTGCAAAGTAAAGAAATAAAATGAGCAACAATGCCATAAAGATTAAAGTCATACCTTTTTAAAACATTCAATATTCCACTAAACAAATATCTACTAAGGATCCTAATCCAGTTATGTTAGCAGGGAGCTAGGGATTAGGAGGAGTCTGGACATAGACAAACATTACATTTTTATATTTTCTAGCATTTGGTGGACTAGGCGTGGGACAATAATAATTAGAGAATGTACCAAAACTATATGTACTATTTTCTCCAGTAAGAGAGCACTTGCCGCACACAAATAGGGGAGCCAAGGGCATAGGAACATACAAAACAGGTCTATGTTTGTCTCCATGTAGTTATGTAAAACCCCCGTAGCATATCCTAAGAATTCATTGTAGACTAAAACAAAGGGAAGGTAATAAGGCAGGTGCCTCTGGTAGCGTATAAACTATTTCCACCATTAACCCCTTCATGACTGAGGCCCTTTTTTCAATTTTTGCACCCATGTTATATTCCACATTTTAGGCCTGAAAATGACGTAAAACCCCCCAACATTATATATTTTCTGAATGCCAAGACCCTATAGAATAAAATGGTGGTAGTTGAAAATTTTTATGTTGCGCAATATTAGCGCAACTCCTTATTAAACCCCAAAATTTAGTGACAAATTTAATTAAATGCCCCAAAACACAACAAATTACCCATTTTTTTAATGAAATATAAAAGATGAGGTTACAACGAGTAAAACGATACCCAACATGCCCAGTTTACAGATTGCGTGCGACCGTGAAACGGCGAAAAACTGCAGTACCCCAAAAAGTCAATAAAAGACACTTTAAAAGCCCCCACAGGTCATCAATTTAGAGATACCCCAAAATACTGGCCCTAGGATTATTGCTCTCACTCCGGCGTGCGCGGCGATACCCAACATGTGTAGCGCGTTCGTCGTTTTCATGCGTAGGCGCACCCGACGCGTGTTTACGTGGCGACGCGCGTGCTCGCGGGGGCGGGGTACTTTAAAATTTTTTTTTTATTATTATTAGATTTATTTTATTTCATTTTAATTTTAAAAACTGTTTTTTTTTTACTTTACTTTGACTGCTATCACATGGGGGGGCTTGCAACGACGAATATTTTCTTTATTTAAATATTTGCATATGAATGTTCAAACAATTAAAAATAATATTTGCAATCTAACAACATATATATATTCTATAATTAATCTACTAGGTAAATGTGCATACAGATAAATTATTTTCAAATTAGTGTTGAAGTTCCAACAGATTTTCCCAACTGTGAATGTGGATAGAAGAATAAGGAGAGAAGATACAATATTAAATAAAATTGTTCAGGTAGATCAGATGTTACCCCTGTTTTCTGTGTCACTCTGGTTCATGCCAGGTGTATTAGTCTAGTCCAGGGGTCACCAACCTTAAACACTCAAAGAGCCATTTTGACCCGTTTCCCACAGAAAAGAAAACACCGGGAGCCACAAAACCCTTTTGACATCTAAAATGAAGATAACACTGCATATATCGTTTTTTACCTTTCTGCTATGTATAGCATGTATATAGGTATATGTGGGCTTAGTAACGCACTGGTCTCTGGACTTACCTGAGACCCTGCAGAGCCCACCTGAGAGTGGCCCTGCAGAGCACACCATAGATCTTGCACAGCCCATCTGAGACTCTCTATGGTGGGCTCAGGTGAGCTGGTCGCCGGGGTCCTGGGGCCTGGCCTCCGTCACCTCTGCCATGCCGCCTCTGGTACAGCTGATACTCGTATAAGAGGCCCCCCAGGCTGCCCAGACCCCTCACATAGGTACTGGCCATATCCCCCGTGATGGCGGCGTTCTATCAAACTTTCTGACTACGTTACAATGTGTGACTGGTGACCGGGTCACACATTTCAATGTAATCCCGCCCAGTTTTTTGGTGGTGGAATGTGTGACCACCAATAGGTCAAGCATTCCAACGCTTTCTCAGCTGTTCCAGGGCAGATCGGCATCGCAAATCGTATGTGCAGGAGAACCGATCTGCCCTGGAACAGCTGTTCGGTCCTGAAATGTCACTTCTATCTGGTTCCACCCCACTCACAAAGTCAGATAGAAGTGACATTTCAGGACCGATCAGCTGTTCCAGGGCAGATCGGTGACCACATCAACGGTCACACATTGTAATGTAGTCACAAACTTTGATAGAACAGCGGCCCTGTCTAATCATTTAATCAGAGAAATAGATTATAATAGAGAACATTACATTGTAATGTTCCCCATTATAATCAATTTTTCTAATTAAATGAAATAACAGCACACAGTGTGCAGTTACACCCGGACCTCACTGGGCCCCCTGAGGCCCTGGCGGTAGTTCCGCCCCTGGACAGGAAGCCACAGCAGAGGGGTGAAAGAGCCACATGCGGCTCCGGAGCCGCAGGTTGCAGACCCCTGGTCTAGTCTAACCACCTGTGCCTGAGCTAAAAAAGGCATATCGAGGTTGCAAAGACTGCCTCTAACGGACCCTTCTCTGCAACAAGGATCTGCCAGGGTCAACTGGCTGAAAAAAAGGATGAGAAATAGTGGTGCTTCCCTAAGACCACTACAACTTACAATCTGGGGTGAGGGTAAGTTTCAAACACAGTAACCACGTTGAACCTGTGATACCTAAAGAGATATTGTTAAACCCATGGAATCACCAGTTATACATTAAAGCTAGGGTTTTTACATATATCCATTTGAGAAAATATGTATATTGAAGTTATGGAACTGAGCAACAATATGAAGAAAAGTGAAAAACGTTTAGGTTTGTTCTCTGTATTAAAAATATTTAATGTTTAAAATATTTAACAGTAAATCTAACGGGGCCCTGATGTATGCAATAAATCATAAACACAACACAAAATGCTGTAAATTGATATCCAAGCTGCTGAACATTTGGAAACCAAATTGTAAATAGTCAAAACAATTATATTATAAATCCACATCAAAGTACAGTATATAACGTTCTCCACAATTGCCTTCAGTTTGTTAGAAATACTTTTATTGGAATACTGTTCCAAAACATTGTAGGACTTTGTAGGACATCAAATAAAAGCCTTGCTCCCTGTTTGCCACAAGAAACAAGCAGCAGCCAAAATGCACATATGCATTCAAAAGTACTGTTCTGTGAAACACCTTAATTGTAATCCAACAAGATTAATGATGTCATGCAACCGCATACATCTGTTGTTGTAGTGTCACTAGATGACTTTGATAGGACCCTTGACCAACAAGTCAAATGTGTTCCCATAATCCAAATGGTTAAAGTTATATTAAAGTCAAAAGGTTTATAAGCTATTTCAAAAATAGCTTTTCAAAAAGCTATTTTCAAATGCTGATTAAATCGCTTACAATGGATGCTTCTTGATGTTTAACATTTTTAGATTCCTGCAGAATCAGCTGATCCACTGAGCACTGGCCTTGATATCCTGTTTTAAGGTGTCGCCTTTCTCTTGCATGGTCCTTGTGTGTGCTAGTAAGCTGTGTGTGTCTCCACAAATACACAGTTACAGCAAGGCAAGCCACTCCCCTCCCCCCTGCTTCTCTCTCCTCCTTGCGTCCTCCTTCCTTCTCTGTTCTTCAAGCTAGTAGATGGACAATTGCTGGAGAATGAGCTGTTCCTTGTGACCGGATGATCAGAGAGCCAAGCTGAGTTGGAGCTGTTTGGAAATACAATGACTCAAAGTGTCTGGGCAAAAATATAAAGAAATACTTTGCTAAGCAATGTATATTTGTTTGATATGGATTCATTGCTGGAAAAAGTTTGAGAGTTTAGTACTAGTTAGGCCGTGTAAATGTTAAAGTAGCCACCCAAGTAAACACTTGCACTTATGGATGCTCAGATTTAGTAGTCAAGCAATAGAGACTTATTTCCAGCTGAATATTTATGAGGAATAGAATAAAATTCATAAGTTCACAATGAAAACAGTTTCTGTTTTCATGCAATGGTGCAAGATGTACTCCAAGTAAAATCAGTATAAAGCCTCAAGTGGCATTATGTACACATACAGTTCACAAATATGATTAATAAAAACTGAACAGTCTTACCTAATGATGAACTGCTTCAGTGATTCTGGCTACAGCAATAAATGTGGCCAGTGCCATTATCCAGCAGATACAGAGGCATGGCAAATTTGTATTAGTCCTGTTGTTAATGCCATTATGCTGCCATAAATATCCTGAAACCATGGCAGGCTTTCCCAGACTGTGGTTACACTGGTCAAATGTATGCAGATCTTTACAAACAGTGATTATGTAGCAGACATCACGTCTGCTTCATAATCCACTCCAGCCTGAATTGTATTGTATTTTTCATTGTGGGTAACAAATAAAATAGTACAAAATAACAAAACTTTAATAAGCAGAAAACCAATTGGAAAATAAAAAATAAAAAATACATTAACTGCTAAGAAGTGGCTAAATATAACAATTTGTATATATAAAAGAAAACTTTATTGGAAAAAAATTGCACCTATGATAGTCAGAAGTTCACAGACATATCTTTGTTTCAGATGAAAGCATGTCTTCTCTCGTATGAGAATTGTGTAGTGGCACACATTTTTCTACCTGACTGGGAGATTATATCCTATAGGCATGCAATTTTCTGCAACATTGCAAAGTAAAAATCAGTTGCATGTCTGCAGGATGTATAGGAGTGAGTGCAACACTTGTTGCTCAGCAGTCACTACTTCATGCAGATCAGCCTGCACTTCCCACAGGATCTGCGTATCTTTATGGAGATATCCCTAATGGATATACAGTAGCGTTCCCTTACATAAGTAGCCTACACTGCTTGGACCTCTTCATTGTTCCTAGAAAAGGTATGCCAATTCCATTACCTGCAGTTCTGACATCTGGGATGTTCCCAGAATGATGATGAAGACTCAACAATGCTGCCTTTTACAGGCATTCATAACCAGAATAACCAGCAGACCTGTACTGGAAGCTTTCTTTGCTAGTATGGTCAGTGTCTGTCCCCACAATTAACAGCCTAAACATGTTATGCCAAAATACCACATTCAAAGTATGTTACACCTGGGAGCTAATTTCTAGAAGGTATTTCACCTTTTGTTCCTCCACGAAACAATGGATGCTAGTGCACTAATCTATAAGTCTGCTTTGGGGTCAGGGCCGGCCTTAGGCACCCTGTGCGAGAATGCTTTACAGTGCCCCTCAGTGACTACACACCTCAATAACCACACCCTTGCTGTGGTTCTGCCCAGCTGTGTAAGCTTCCACCGTCTTTTTTTTGTGTACGTAGTGACTCTCTGTAAGTAGTCAGAGGACCTCTTGCACTTCACTCATCTCATCATTTGTGATGACTGGTGATACAGAGGCAATTTTTGCCCCTGATGTCTGTCTCTTATCCGCACCTTGTAAGGAGATGACTGATGCTCCAATGACAAATTGACAAAAATGGAACCCACCACAACAGTGATGCTGTCCCGTTGCTACTCCTCTTGCAAATGAAAGTCCCCAGCTGGCTGCTGAATGCCAACAAACTGGCTGGGGGATGCTGGGTGAGGTAATTGACCAAATTCAGTCAATGTCACCCGAGATATCAGTCAGCTTATTTCACATTGTAAAGCTGTCATTTAGTGACGGTAGTGACACTGCCAATAAATGAATAACTTCCAGGCTGCATCAACCGGTGGTTTAGGCTGACTGACAAACACTGACCATTTAGTTCACCTATTTGCCGAACTGCAACATGCTTTTTTTCGGTTAAACCAATGGTTAACCCCAATCTGAAGCCCATCATCACTATTTATATTTATTTTATTTCGTTTTTTTTATTCATTTTGTTTCTTAATTTTTTCAGTGTTGCTTAACAAGAAAATAAGTTAAAAAAACCTTTTTTATTTGCAAATAGCTCTGCAATGTTTGGTACCAGAAACATTATTTTAGAGTAATTTAAACTGGACATATTATAGAGAAACGTATATACTTTTATTTAGAGTAAATATACTTTAACACTGGTCAAAACAAAAGTCATAGTTTACATATTTTTGTCCGTAGATCATATAAAAAATAAAGCACTTTTGCAAAACAATATTGCCAAAGGAAGTCTAGTTCTTCCTGCCAGGGCCACACCACAGCCGGGATGGATCCCAACAATACTGTTGAGATCCACCCCGCTGGCTGATTGACAGCTGGCTCTGCCTCTCTAGAGGCAGAGCCAGCTGTGCCTGCCCCCTCCCGCGTCCGTTTCTCCAGTCAGCGCAGGAGAAATGGAGAGGCGAGGAATCCCTGCAGGGAGCGGTGACTGACATTCACCGCTCTCTCCAAGGAGAGGATGGGGAAGTCAGCAATCAGTGGTATGTGTTCGCTGACTTACAGATCAATAGAGCTGATCTGTGACAGCTTCTTTGTCACAGGTCAACTTGAATTATGGGGATGAGAGTTTTTTATCACTCACCCCATAATCTTCCTTTTAAGTGGTTAAAAAAAATAAAAACAGGGTTTTTTTTTTACTTACAAGGTTACTAAGCCTGGTATTATGTGCAAATTAAAAGACAGTCACTGAGATATGCACATGAAAGAACTTCTCAAAATCATTGTAACTATACTACTGTTACAGTACAATCATACATTAAGCCAGCAAACACCGTTTCATACTGACAGTACAGTGGTACCTCGGTTCACGAACTTAATTGCTTCTACGATTCTGGTCGCGAACCGAAATGGTCGCAAACCGAATCAAATTTCCCCTTAAGGTTCAATGTAAATAAGGTTAACCCGTTCTGACCCCTACGAACGTGGTCGCGAACCGATTTTGGTCGCGAACAGAATCAAATTTTCAGAGAGGGTTTAATGTAAATAAGGTTAATCTGTTCTGAACCATATGAAGCCACATCAGCTCCTTTCATGGCATCTTTATTCTTCAAAATAGTCGAGATGGTCGACTTCGCCATCTTGTACTCTGAGGCCAGATCAGTCACACGAATACCACAATCATGCTTTTCTACAACTTCCTTCTTCAATTCAATGGTTATTTTCTTCAAAACCTTTTTGTTACCTTTCTTGCTCTGCACATTTTTGTCACCTTCAGTAACGCTCTGCACATTCTTGTCACCTTCATTAACCCTCTGCACGTTCTTGTCACCTTCATTAACAGTAATTGTGCACACCTCTGTCTGTAACCACGATCTTGAGTACAGGAAGCCACAACCACGTGGCAGATCGCAGAAGATGGCCGCGACCGCGTTCGTCAATCGATGCAGAGTTCGCGAAAGGAGGCAAAATTTTGACGAACTTCCTGTTCGCGAACCGAATTGTTTGCGAACAGAAGCGTTCGTGAACCGAGGTACCACTGTACTCCTGTTTTTTTTTTTAACATGACTCCAGGTGCAGAACTATAGACTAAGCATAAATAGATATGTTTTAGGCTATGGCTGATGAGAGATCACATGATCCATTGCATTTCCTACTTTAGTTACAATCAATTAGCCCTGGCAGGCAAATTATAGTGATGGAAAAGAAGTATCACACATATCATTTGATATTGCTGTTCATCATTACAATATATGAAAACCTAGTAGAAATTGAAAGCTACTGTTAAATGGCAGAAATGTATTTGCAACAAAAGACTGACAGCTGATCCTTATAGTCACTTACATATTTGCATTTCCAGGCTTCATATTCGCCCTTATCAGGGCCGGCCTTAGGGGTGTGCGAGCAGTGCGGCCGCACAGGGCGCCATGGCAACAAGGGCGCCGTGCGGCCGACACAGCTCGTCCTGAAAAAAAAAGCAGATCTTTGCTTCATCAGCTTCTTCAGGGGGGTCCTAGGTGACATTCGGGATCTTGGAGACCCCTGATGTCTCCATAAAGAGGACCTGTCACATATTTTGCTATCACATAAGGGGGTTTTCTAACCCCCCTATGTGATAGCAATAAAGTTTCCCCCCAAAAATGTAAAGTTACAAATAAAAAAGAATTAAATTTTTTTAAAAGTCCCCCCATACATACACGCATGCAAACAGGCGTCGGGTGCGTATATGTGTGAAAACGACGATTTCGCCCATTACGCTGCACATGTTACATATCGCCGCGAACGTCGGAATGAGAGCAATAATTGTAGGGCTATCAATCACTGATAACACTAAACTGATGAGCGGTAAAAGCTTTTAAAGCGTCACCTATGGTCAATTTTGGGCATGGTAATTTTTTGCGATTTTGCGGGTGCGCGCAATTTTTAAGCTTGACATGTTTGGTGTCTATTTACCCGACGTGACCCCGTCTTTTTATATTTTACCAAAAATATGGGTGATAAATGGGTGTGGTTACTGGGGGTGTGACCACTAAAGGGTGTGGCCACTGAGGGTTGTGGTCACTGAGGGGCGCTGTGAAGCTTTCTCGCACAGGGCGCCTAAAGGCCTAAGGCCGGCCCTGGCCCTTATACAGAGCCAATCTCTCTCAAATAAAACTGTGTATAAATACACTGTGGGGTACATGCAGGCCGCAATGTGTGACCCACTAGTCAATTTTTGGCTGCAGGAAACAAATATACTGTAAAACATTTGTGATATGCTCTTATTATAATCATCACAAGCTAAAGGTGTATGCTAAGAACCAATTACACCAGGTATTATTATAAATATTATTTTGAATGCCCACAGCACAACCTCTACCAAAAGATTACAAGGAGGGAACATGCCCTGAAAAAAAATTCCAATGCTAAATGAACTATGGGTAATCCAAAGCTAAAGAACTGTGATTGCCTTTGTTCAGCAATAGTATGTCATGGTAAAGAAAACCAGTTGCCAAGGAAACACGAAATAACGTGTAGAAAACATTTAGAAAACCTAACAGCTAGACTTTTCTACTCCCCACAGGTGCCTATTATCCTGGTGAAATGCAAAAATGAAACAGGCATTGACATTTTTTTAAATTACTCTAGACATTAAACCTACATAATAGTACAAAAAGTAGGAAAATATATATTAAAATACTTGAAATTCAATCAAGGTATAAAACTAACATTTTATTATATATTTTATATTATGTAGTTTGTATGAAATGATAATTTGTATTTATAATGATTAATTAT
>NW_017307302.1:392223-406828 GCF_000935625.1 Nanorana parkeri
ATTTGTATAATTACTTTAAAGTTTATGTGGCCATTTTGTAAGCATGAAAAAAATGTGTCAATGTATAATGTGAGTATTTAGGCCATTTCATAAAATAATGGCAAAGATACATAGTATGCACACTCCCCTGTTAGGATCCGGAGCGCCTCCAAGTGGTACTGGAGCTAAGCCCTGCAGTTCCTGTGCTCACCTGCAGGTGTCTCCCAGCTGCCAGTACTTAGCTATCACCTGGTGCTTCCTGGGTGGATATTTAAACCCTGTAGAAAAAGGTTTGTGTTCCTACCTGGAGATCCGACTGGTTATAATTGCCCTGATTAAATTTGCATAATGACTTCATCCGATCCGTGACCAAAATAGACTAATACAACAAAACGAAAAGGTTAACCCATTAGGAGATAACGGGTTAGTAGCGGTAAACTTAGGGATCCGGACAAGTCAATTAATTGTAAAAAAGATAATTTTATTGAAAAAACATATACAATTGCACATTTAACTCACTAATTACCATAAAAAACATTGATAACATGCAATCACAAATTATATGTGGATCGATCCTCATCAATATTAACCTTGGGTCCCCACCGTGGGGGGAAGTGACCGATGTAGCTATTACCTCGGTCTCTTCTCCTCCATCAAATTCCCACATGCATGTCAACCTGCGTAAACTACAAAAACCCGGTCTCGAACATAGGAGAAAAAGAGGAGAAAAAAAGAAAGAGATTCTCTTCTAGTTTCCCTACTTGGCTATAGTGAAAAATTCTGGACAGATCAGTGATTGTAATATTGACTTTCTCTGCTTTCCGTGAATTATGTCGGATATATTAACCTCTTGCCGTCCGCCCGTTAAGACAAAACGGACGGACGGCTGACTCCTGTCTGCGGGTTGCCGTCGCCAGACGGCATTTTTTTCCTGCTCGCGCGCGCCCCCTAGCGCGCGTGCACGGGCAGGAAAGACCCGCTTGTTACTACAGCCGTTAACGGCTGTTTCACATACAACCGATCGGCGGCTCTATAGCCGCCGATCGGTTGTATGGCGTGAATTTCGGAGGGACCCCCCCCCACAGAAGCCAAACCTTACACTGGCTTTGGTCTAGCCGTATGTGCAACTCCTTCCAGTGTATCCGCAGTGAATTACTCTGATTAGAGCGGTGAGGTGTAGTAAATCCTTTAATTTATAAGGGAGGGGAGCTTTCCTACGGGCAGACTATCACTGGATTATCTTCAATTAACCAACCGCCTGACTTTCTTCTCTTTTTCTTTTTATGTTTAGTATTGAGTGTAGATGTTATGAATCTCCACCTCAGAGTGATATTTAAATGATGCTCTTAAACGAATATATATAGCATTTTTTATCACTTACGTTACTGTAGCTTTCTCAAAAGTCCGGGCGGTTTGGCGATTTTTCCAGTGTGGTTCGATAGTCCACTTGGGTATGGATACGTCTCGCTATTTCCTCCAGGAGGTGTTTGTTGTAATCCAATCTCCAATAGTGAGTTCGAATGATGTTCTTACTCCGTGGATCTCTGGTTATTGCCTGAATGCTCAGGGTATAGTCTGCCCGTCAGTGAGAACCACCAGCCCCAGTTTGAGATTTTACTAAGATTTGTCAAATCTTTCGCTGTTAGGTTTCAGGGTCATTCATCCACTTGTTGTGTGATGACTGCACGTTTGATCTGTCTATCTGTCGACGCGTTTCGCCCCTCCCATTGTACGGGGCTTCGTCAGGACATACTCAGATGTTGAGAGAGATATTTCTTAAGTAGTAGGGTCACGCCCCTTTCTTTTCTACCTTTCCTTTTCCCCATTCATTGATTCAAGTTCAGTTGAATACTTCCCCCTCCTTTGATGCAACCTTCTATTGGTTTCTTTAGACAGTGTCAAAAACTTACATTTATTTATTACAACTAAAATTAAAATTAAAATAAAAATGGTTTCTACATAGCCGTACTTATATACAGACTTTTACTTTTAGCCGGTATATTAACCCTTCTAGGACGGATTTATCCCCGTGTGTGTGGATCGTTAGATAGCCCTCCTCTATCACTAGATCGTTTATTTTGTTTAGTACATCCTTAGTGTCTCGGGTGTAGGAGGGCAACTGCGAAACCATTTCTTTTAAGAGGGATTCTAGATATTTGCCCATATTTTCAAGTGGCCCTCCTACAGCCGAGACTATAGGTCTTCCCGGGGGTTATTGTAATTTTTATGGATCTTCGGTATGATATAAAATGTTGGAATATTATAATTATCTATCTTCAAAAACCGGAATTCATTGTGTGTCAGTAAACCTGCTTCTAGGGCTAGTTTCATCTTATTGTTGAAATCGCTGACCAGTACTTTGAAGGGGGATTCTCTCAGTTTGGTATATGTGTTTTTATCATTTAATAGTTTTTCAGCTTCCTTCGTATACATGTCCTCGGGGAGGAGCACCACATTCCCACCCTTGTCACTGCTCTTGATTATTATCCCAGGTGTTTCTCTGAGTTCTCTCAGGGCTTCTCTTTCTGATTTTTTAAGATTGTCAGTGCCTTTTACTGTCCAGTCGACTCGTTAAGTTCTTTATGCATCAACTCCCTAAATAAGGCCAAATACCTATTACTCAGGAAGTTGGGCATTGTTTTCGATCCTCTCTTCAAGGGAGTAATTCTTTTAGTTGGTGTAGCCGAAAGATCTTGGGGTATAATATTTTCCTCTAAGAGGTCTTCTAGATCTTAGTGCTTGTGCATCAAGATCTGATATTTTTTGTTCCTTTGTCCGTGGGAAGTCTTTGTCAGTTTGAGGTGTCCTTTTTAAGTTGGTGTATGTATTTTAAATAGACTTTCCTTAAAAATAAGTTCAGGTCTTTGTATGTGCTATAAAACAACTAATATTACCCACTTTTTTGGTAAAATCTAAAAGATGGGGTCACGTCGGGTAAATAGACACCAAACATGTCAAGCGTAAAAATTGCGCGCACTCGCAAAATCGCAAAAAACTAGCATACCCAAAATTGGCCATAGGCGACGCTTTAAAAGCTTTTACCGCTCATCAGTTTAGTGTTATCAGTGATTGATGGCCCTAGAACTATTGCTCTCAACACACGGGGATAAATCCGTCCTAGAAAGTCAATATTACAATCACTGATCTGTCAAGAATTTTTCACTATAGCCAAGTAGGGAAACTAGAAGAGAATCTTTCTTTTTTTTTTTTCTCCTATGTTCGAGACCATTCTTCCGGTTTTTGTAGTTTACGCAGGTTGACATGCATGTGGGAATTTGATGGAGGAGGAGAAGAGACCGAGGTAATAGCTACATCGGTCACTTCCCCCCACGGTGAGGACCCAAGGTTAATATTGATGAGGATCGATCCACATATAATTTGTGACTGCATGTTATCAATGTTTTTTATGGTAATTAGTGAGTTAAATGTGCAATTGTATGTTTTTTCAATAAAATTATCTTTTTTACAATTAATTGACTTGTCCGGATCCCTAAGTTGACCGCTACTAACCCGTTATCTCCTAATGGGTTAACCTTTTCGTTTTGTTGGATATTTAAACCCTCCCTGCAGTTAGGATGATGGCTCAGTATCCTGCTATCGTTACCTGTTTTGCAGTCCTGAACCCTGTTCGCTGTTTGCAGTCGTGTTACCTGTTTTGCAGTCCCGAATCCTGTTCCCTGTTTGCAGTTCTGAACCTTGTTACCTGTTTTGCAGTCCTGAACCCTGTTCCCGGTTTGCAGTCTTGTTACCTGTTTTGCAATCCTGAACACTGTTCCCTGTTTTGCAGTCCTGTTACCTGTTTTGCAGTCCTGAACCCTGTTTCCTGTTTGCAGTCCTGTTACCTGTTTTGCAGTCCCGAACCCTGTTCCCTGTTTGCAGTCCTGTTACCTGTTTGCAGTCTTGGGCCCCGTTACCTGTTTGTAGGTCTGATTCCTGCTTGTTGCAGTCCTGTTGTTGATACAAATAAACTGTATATAAACACATGCTGCCTTGTCCAGTGTGTTTGGTCAAGCTGTGTGGGTACCTGTATACGGTGTGGGGACACCTGTGCCAGTACACCATGACATACCCCTTGTGTACAGGACCTCTGGGGCCAGGGGTTAGAATATGTTGTGTCCCTCCTCCATGAACAAGGAATGGGTCAGAAACATGCACTTGTTGTTGGTAGTTCATATGTAGTATGGGGTGCTGCCTGTTAGCAGGACATTTTGAATTAATTAAAATGCATAATCATAGATTACCTTCAGTCATAACTGTAACCTGTAAAAGCTGAACGTATCCCTCTCACCTACTAGTCCTCTGATTGGCTTTCTAATATGATTGGCTGCCCCACTTATGAAAAATGAAGCTTAGGATGTGAAAAGGGATGGAACCAAGCTCAGCTTTCACAGAAAAGTCAAGGTTGCATATACATTTAGTTGTCTTGGAAGGTATCCTGTACTTTGCTTTTACTTGTTCATCATATGCAGAATGTGAATTGGTCACATTTGTGGCAGGTTTATCTTAAAGGAGATCTTCGCTTACAACTAAAACCACCAGTAGCTGACATGTTGCTTACCCAATATGAGCTGTTACCTGTACTAAAGTCACTTTTTATACATATAATCTCTTTGTGTAAAAGTGGAAGCCTTTTGTCAGTGAAAGACTTATATTTCTGTTGTAGACAGAAAGCTGGGGGCCGGTGCACACCTAGGCGACACGGTCAGGAGTCGCCTATGTGTGCACCGATTGCGCTACTGGTGCCATTATGTTCTAACGGCACCCCAGTCACGCTGGGCAGATTACGCGGTTTCCCGCTAAAACAGCCCCGCGTCGTGTATCGCAAAAAAAGGTACTTGTACCTTTTTTCTGCGATTGCCGCGTGGATGTCACCCCATTGAAATCACAGAGTTGTATAGGAGGAGGACAACAGTAAGAGTTTAGGATGTTGCACTGTAGTATGGATCAGGAGCAATGTGAACAAATGTAGTGCAGAGCGGGTGAGAAGGTCAGACTAAAATACAGAGCAGGAGCATCAGGTGATAGTAGTGTGGGAACAGGACCACAGGAGGTGGAAATTATATATGACATTGATGCAGGAGATCAGGGCTTGTAAACCAGATTACAAAGCCTCCTCCTCCTGTATATCTTCATCCAACCAGTGAGCTTGTTCTTGAGACAGCTGTGGAAACTCCAGATCTGATAAGTAAATATCTATGTCCTCCGATGAAAAAGCAAGTGCAGATGAATATAAGGAGCTATAAAATGCCCAAAACTGGCAAGAATATCCTCTGCCTTAGTATCTCTCCCCTGGAATCAGAAATTTTTGTCATGTAACTATGTGTCTGTTGATTTTGCACAATTTGTGCCAACAGGTGGATTGACTGATTACCCATCAGAAAATATTTTTGCTGTACAAAAAATAAAGGTTTCTTGGCATTTTCAAGCATCCGACTCTCTGCCCTCTCTCTGTAAGAAAGAAGATTACATCAAAGTTTGGGACTAAAATCCCATATGGTGTGCAGAGGCACTCTGGTGGGTGTGTATATAACGGGAGAAGATGAATCCTGCATTAATCTTTAGCTCTGTTAGGTTGCTACCTCCAAATATTGATTGTTCTATTGTCTTTGTTTTTGTCTACCTGTTCGATACTTTGTTTTGGTGTTCTGTGTAAAAATCAGCTGTCATCTATGGCCAAACCCAAGGGGCCACAACCTTAATGCATATGCATAACGTTTTGCCAGGTTCCTTTTTGAACCGAAGACTTCTTGGACTATGCAGAGCAGAAAACCCAATACCTGTCACTGCCAAAACAATAGTGTTTCAGGTCAATGGCGCGGGGTCCTCGTTGCTTTCCACAAGTCCACCAATTTTAGTTGTACTAAACAGATAGCGGACCCTGAGGGCCGATACCTTCTTTTGACGGGCAGGCTATGTGATGAGGAAACCACTGTCCTCACTACGCTCCTAATACCAACCCAATTCCTTTTCTCACTCATTCATGCTCTCTTCTAGCTGTCCATACAAAGGGTACTCTTTTCCTATGTGGGTACTCAAACATGGTTCTTAACCCCAAATTGGATAAATACCCTACTGATCTCTCTGCACAAAGCAAGAGTTTTCAACAATTATTGCTACAGAATCACTTAGTGGATGTTTGGAGAGAACATCACCCCATAGGCAAAGGTTACTCTTACTATTTGCATCCTCACCACTCTCAATCGCACATAGATCATAGATTTCTGCTTCTGCACTCTCTGCTCTTGGCCTCCTCTTCTCATATTCTTCCTATTGCTTGGTTTGGTCATGATGCTATTCTGGTAGTCTGCTCTTCTGTACTTCGAACTCCCCCAATTATTGGAGTATTGCCAGAGGTCCCAGCATGCACGCTTTAATATTTTATACTTAATACTGGAATGGTGTCTACTGCTTCAACATTATGGGAGACGTATAAATCAGTCATTCGTGGTCACTTAATTCAGATTGCCTCTAGACGTAAGCGGGAGTGCAATCAACAAATTCAGCACCTTCAAACTGATTTAGATCAAGCACTCCATGCTTTTAAGTCAAGCCCTATGGTTTCTAACCGCAAACAGTTTGGAAACGATTTGGGCTGACCTTGATTTATGTCTTCTTGGTAGGGCTGATGCTCCGTGCAATGGACAAAGCAGAAGCTTTACTTGAAAGGCAACAAACCAGACTCTATGCTGTCTAAGCAGCTCAGGATGTCCGATACTGCTCCCACTCCTATCTCCCTTAGAACTAGACTTGCTACTCGCACCAGTGATCTGGTGCAAATCTTAACTGAATTTCGTCACCATCTTTCTAAAATATACTACGCTCCATCTGCCTCTTCATTGGACACCATCCGTGAGTTTCTTTCTCGAGTCACCTTTCCGGAGATCCCTTAGAGTGGCCATAATCTTCTGGAATCAGAGATTACTGTCCTTGAAATACAGCAGGACATTAAATCTTTCCAGTGTAGTAAACGGCCGGTACTGTATGGCTTCTCAGCCTCATTCTATAAAAAAATTTCTGAGGATTTATCTCCTCACTTGGCTACTCTGTTTCATAGTCTCCTGAAGGGTGACTCTATGTCCTTGCAGATGCTCACGGCTAACATTGTTATGTTACCTAAACCTGATGGGGATCACCACTCCTGGACCAACTACGGTCCTATAGCCTTAATAAATGTGGACATCAAAATTCTTTCTAAGGTTCTTTCTAATGTTCTCACTGCTCATATCAACCAGTTCTCCTCTCTTGAAAGATCAAGTTGGCTTTATGCCCTCTAGACAAGCTGGCGATCACGTTCGTAGAGCCTTGCATTTAATTCAAATGGCCAAGTCTCGCTCACAGGAAATGTTGCTATTATCCCTAGACATTTCCAAGGCTTTTGATATGTTGTCGTGGCTTTATATTTTTGAGGTCCTCCGTTATAGAGGTTTTGGCACTAATTTTTTGTCATGGATTACGGCCCTATACTCTTCTCAAGCCAAACTTAAATATTGTGGCTTTGAATCTTTGTTTCCTATCACTCGGGGCACTCGTCAGGGTTGCCCCCTATCGCCTATTCTTTTTACCCTGGCTCTTGAGCCTTTGGCGGAATACATCAGGACTCACCCTGATATCCATGGCTTTAAAGTGGCAGGTGTACATCACAAGGTGTCCCTTTTTGCTGATGACATCTTTCTCACCTTGACTAGTCCTCTTTTATCTCTTCCAAACCTCTTTGAAGCCCTGTCCGACTATGCACTCATCTCTGGTTTGCGGGTTAACCAATCTAAATCCCAGGCTCTTGATGTCTCTTTACTACCCAGAACAGCCGAAAGCCTGCAACTCTCTTTCCCATTTACTTGGACCTCGTCTCTCAAATATTTGGATATCCATCTAACCTCTTACGATACCATGTACACAGTTAATATCCCTCCTCTCTTGAAATCCCTCAACAACTTACTGTCTTCATGGTAGAGACACCCTATTTCCTGGATTGGGAGGATCCATGCAGTAAAAACGCATCTTCCTAAACTACTATGTTTTCAGAGTCCTACCGATCATATTCCTAGTCATGTTCTTTGCATCCTGCAGCGTAAAGTTCTCTCGTTTATTTGGGGTAACTCTAGACCTAGGATAAACCAAAAAGTGCTTTATTGCCCTAGATCTTGCGGTGGCCTAGCTATCCTGAATCTTCAACTGTACTATGCTGCTGCTAACATAGCCCCCCTGGCTCTTTTGCATTCGACGGTTGAACTCCCTCTCTGGGTCAGTTTAGACCTAGTGGAGTGCCATCCCATTCCTATTTCTTCGTTGTTATGGCTACTATGGCTTCTAACTGACCCACAGCTCTTAATCTTAGTCTGTGTTATTTTTTGAAGGTGTAAGACTGGGTAAAATATTCTGGCAACTTGATGTCATACTTTAATTCATTGTCCCCTTTTTCCCCCTGGTGCTTCTGACCCTCAAGCGTTTTCTTGGTAGACGCGCAATAGCCCATCTACTGTGTATTCTCTTTTTACCCCTTTGGGAATTAAATCATTCCAGCAATTACGTGAATCTCATACTGTCCCCCTCCGAGGATGGTACCGCTACACCCAGATTAGCCATTTTATTAAATCTCTGATAAGAAATAATTTCAACCCCATGCAATTGATTCAGTTTGATCGTTGTTGCCACACTAATCCGCATTCTTCTGGCCTTATTTCTCTAATTTACTCCTCTTTGCTTTCTTCATTTTCTCTTACTCTTGCTCCCTAACAGCATAAATGGCATGAGGAATTGGGGCAAGTCCTTGTCTCATGAGGACTGGCAAGTGATTTGGTATTCTGTTGCAATGTGCTGGCAGTCGAAAGTTCGTATAAGGTGTTGTATCGTTGGTGCTATACTCCTGCCTAGCGAGATGTATCCCATCGTACTCTCCACATTGTTTTAGGGGATGTCTGGAAACTGGCACCATGCTTCACATCTGGTGGACCTGCCCACCCATGTCTAGACTTTGGATTAGAATTTATAACCTTATTTGTTCTCTTTTTCATGTATCTTTGCAGAGAGATCCGTGCAAGGCATTGTTACTGAAAACCATTCCACAATTTAAACAATTGCAGAGGATCCTGGTTTCTCATATTTTCGTTGCTACTAAAATGACAATTACTAGATCTTGAAAGTCAACTTCCTTGAGTTTCGGGGAAGTAAAAAATTGACTTAACAGCTTAGTAAATGAGAAATTGACGGTTGTGCTGTCTGACACGCATAATCGCTTCCTGGCGATTTGGCAACCTTGAATCGACTACTCTAGGCCGCCGTAATTTAGCTCTCAGTTGTTGTCCATTTAGGAATTCTGTGCCCTTTTCTCTCTTACCTACCTTCTGGGTCTATTTTTCCGGCTCTTTGCTCATTGATCCGTAATCCCCCCCCCCCTTTTTTTTTTGCTATGTTGCCCAATGCTAACTGAGCTGTAGACTCTCTTTGAGTAGCAGCTAGTTCGCCTATGAGTCTCCTCAGTTTATACTTTTCACTTTCAGCGTTTCCTTTTCTATGGGCTTGAATTTTTTTATTTGTGCAGTGGTATTTTATGACATCAATATACCCTTACTGTTGATTTTCGTTTTTCTTATGGCACAAGAGCCTTACTTTTGTTATTGAAATCTTGAAAAATTCAATACAATTATTGTGAAAGAAGATATGAAGGAATGCTGCTATATATTACAATTTTAGCGTGTTTAGACAGATTCAATATCTTGCTGCTCAAAGATGTATCCACTTTTTTACAATCATCTAATTAGCAGCATATGCATCTCAGAATGCTGCAAATGAGATGTCTACCAAGAAGAGATTTATTTTCTATGCAGTAAAAAATAATTCAATAAATGAATTAACCATAGCATTAGACATTTTGGTTTTGGCACATAAGTAGAGAATTTCCTACCCACTTGTCAAATGTGTATACCTTTTTAAGTGTGGATTGAGTTAAGCCAGGATAAGGAAAAGATACACCTTTCAGTAGAGCTTACCTTTCCTACTTCCTTTGAAATGTAAAATTACTAAACACATTTTTTTAGAATGATTGCTTCTGCTGATAACTGTAAACAATGAAATAGCTATGAATCTTAATTGCATAGCTCAGGGGTCGCCAACCCCTGGCATGTGTGCCCGGAGTGGAACGTGAGGCTGTCTATGCTGGCATGCGAAATCATTCTATAAATTGACAGCTCAATTGAGCCAGCTGTCAATTAGAGGTCTGTCCCACCCACCTCCCTGACGTGGATAAAGGACATTGGTGTGCAGAGGTACACTGAGGAGGCCCTCATTGGTGTGCCTGAGCTCACTTGCAGCCCACAGGACAGAAGCACCCGTCTCCTGCCAGAGTACCTGCTGTTCTCTGCCACCATACCACTCAACATCAGAGTCAGAACAGGTAGAGCTGAAGGATCACCCTACAATATTAGTGTAAGTTCCACATGTCCTCTAGTGATGGAACGAACACCCCCTTGGTCGGTTCGAATTCGAAATTTAGAACATGGAAAAAGTTCGAATTCAAACTTAAATTTAATGCAAGTCTATGTGACCCGAATTTGAAAAATCAATTGTCCCCTTTTTGAAAGCTTATATGCAAGTTAATGGCCATAAAAAGGGTATGGGGATTTGGATACTGCCCTGGGGGACATATATCAATCAAAAACACTTTTAAAAAATGCAATTTTTAAAAGGAGCAGTGATTTTAACATTGCTTAAAGTGAAACAATAAAAATTACATATCCCTCAAAATATCGTGCTTGGGGGTCCCCTTAAACTGCCTGTAAAGTGGTGCATCTGTACGATGTATAGAACCTGTAGCAAAACTGACATTTATTGTTTTTTAAATTACATTTATAAAGAAAAAAAACATGCGGTACCCCCTCCCAAACAATACCAAACCCTTTAGGTCTGGTAGGAATGTTAGGAGGGACCCCAATTAACAAAAAAAAGGAGAAATAAAAGTGTGGGGTTCCCCTCAAAAGTCATACCAGACTCTCAAGGTCTGGTAGGAATTTTAAAGGAGGAACCCCACCCCCCAAAATGGGAATACAAAACGTGGGGTCCCCCCTAAAATTCCATACCAGACCCTTGATCAGAGCACAGGCCTGGCAGGACAGGAAAGAAGGGGGGGACGGACAAGTGAGCACCCCCCCGCCATACCAGGCCACAAGCCCTCGGCGCAGGGAGTGTGCTTTTCCAGGGTCACCCCTGGAAATGCACCTTGTACCTGTGCCCATGGGGACAGGGATCTCTTCCCCACAAATCCCGGGGTGTTGGTTGTGGGGGTGTGGGCAGGGGGCTTATTCACATCAGGGTACCCCTTTAATAAAGGGGCACCCAGATGTGGCCCCCCACTTGTGAATGAGTAAGGAGTACTTGTACCCCTACCCATTCACTAAAGGGTTAAATAACATTTTTAGAGAGGCCAGACTTTTGAAAAAATCCTTTCATTAAAAAAAAAAAGACATGTTATTGACAAGTCTTTTATTTAAAAAAGCAAAAAATTGATCCACCGTTGTAATCCAGGGTCAACCACGACATCCAGCGTTGTCCACGGTGATGACGACTCAATGAAATAAAAAATAAAACAAGAATAAATAGAAATAATAATTTTTAAAAAAGATGCCCGCCGACCCGTCCGCAAGCGACAAACTCACTACGCAGAATTGCATTCTGACAACTGCCGTCAAAATATAAACAATTGGGCGGAGCTAGCGGTGACAGCTAGCCACCTCCGCCCAACTCTTTACAGTTGTACGGCATCTGACAGGTAAGCCATGATTGAGCAAATTCATAATCACTTTGCCCAATCATGGCTCTTAGGCCCAGTTCACATCAAACTGCATCCCAACTGCGTGCGTCTGTGCAGTTGCACTGTGATCCATTTTGATGTGTTTTGACGCATTTGCAATGCATTTTGATGCGTTTCTGATGCAGTTTTTTTTTCTGCACTCGAAAATGCTAATTAGACAATTAGGTCACTTCCTCTTCCTGTCAGAGCATTTCCTACGTTTGTTTTGGAGATCAGAAATGCTTTCTTTGTTGGCTGGCATGGTGCTAGTGTTGACTATAGTCATTCTACGACAACGCCTTCGCAGGCGACGTCGATATTGGGTGCACCAGCTTTTCAGCAATCTCCCTCCACTTTGCCATCTTCTGGCGATTATTCTTATATTGGGGATGTTTGCTGTCGTACAGCAGGGGACAGTCCCGCACATATTGGATGAAATCATCTGCATCCACAAATTCCATCTCTTCACTTTCTCTCCACACTACAAAGAGGAAGTCCCTGGGTGATGACATAATCAACTCTGAGTTGTTGTTTTTTTGTATGCGTTCCGATGCGTGCTATGCATTTGCACTGCATTTTGATGTGTTTCGATGTAGGTAAAATAGGACAAGCAGTACTTTTTCTGACTGCACCTGAACGGACTGCAATGGTGTGAATTAAGCACAAGAAAGCCCATAGGAAAGCATTGTGATGTATTTTGACTGCAGCAGTCAAAATAAACGGACTGCATCACAACTGCATATGGTGTGGACTAGCCCTTACAGAGTAATGGGCCCTGATTGGGCAAAGTCTTGCACCTGACCTGTGGTCAGGTGCAAGGCTTTAGCCAATCAGGGCTCACAAGGCACTGTGCGGTGTGCAGTGCCTTGTGGGGAGCTCAGCGGGCGAATAGCCCGTCGAACACCCTGTTTGTGTGTTCGCCAAACACACGAACTGCCGATGTTCAAGTCGAACTCTTGCTCGACTCGAGCCCATCCCTAATGTCCTCTGCATAATTCCATACTGCTCACCCACCCAACATTAACCCTTATACCTACACACACCAGTATCTTGATCCACAAATAGCTTTGATTTTATTCCTGCCCTAATATATAAGACAGGAATAAAATGAATGCTATATGTGGCTGATACTGCTATGCACTTGTATGGGTCTGCATGAGTGCCTTATACATAAGATAGGGGAGACCGCTACAAAAATACAGTTTTTATTTTAAATTCAACATTGTTTGGGGCTGATGCAGGCTGAATTGTATGGATTGGTGCTGGTCTGCCATGTATTGCTGCTGGTCTGTCGTGCATTGCTGCGGATCTGCAGTCTGTCATGTGTTGCTGCTGGTCTGAGGTTTGCCATGCCTTGCTGCTGGTCTGAGGTTTGCCATGCCTTGCTGCTGGTCTGAGGTCTGTCGTGCGTTGGTGCTGGTCTGTGATTTGCAGTGCAATGGTGCTGGTCTGAGGTCAGCAGGACAATGGTGCTGCTCTGAGGTCTGCAGGGCATTGCTGCTGGTCTGAAGTCTGCTGTTAGAAGTATGCATTGGTACTGGTATGAGGTCTGCAGTGCATTGGTTCTGGTCTGAGGTTTACAGGGCATTGGTGCTGGTCTGATGTGTGTTGCTGCTGGGTCTGAGGTTTGCCATGCATTGGTTCTGGTCTGCGGTTTGCAGGGCATTGGTTCTGGTCTGCGGTTTGCAGGGCATTGGTTCTGGTCTGCGGTTTGCAGGGCATTGGTTCTGGTCTGCGGTTTGCAGGGCATTGGTTCTGGTCTGCGGTTTGCAGGGCATTGGTTCTGGTCTGAGGTTTGCAGTGCGTTGGTGTTGGTGTGAGGTCTGCCGTACAAATTATGCGTTGGTGCTGGTCTGTGATTTGCATTGCGTTGGTCTGGTCTGAGGTCTGCAGTGCATTGGTGTTCGTCCGAGGGCTGCAGTGCGTTGGTGCTGGTCTGAGGTCTGCCATGCGTTACTGCTGGTCTGAGGTCTGCCATGCATTGGTGCTGGTCTAAGGTCTGCAGGGCATTGGTGTTGGTCTGCAGGGCATTGGTGTTGGTCTGCAGGGCATTGGTGTTGGTCTGCAGGGCATTGGTGCTGGTCGGAGTTCTACAGGGCATTGGTGCTGGTCTGAGGTCTACAGGGCATTGGTGCTGCTCTAAGGTTTGCAGGGCATTGGTGCTGGTCTTAGGTTTGCAGGGCATTGGTGCTGGTCTTAGGTTTGCAGGGCATTGGTGCTGGTCTGTGGGCTGTCATGCGTTCTGGCCTTTGATTTGCAGTTCATTGGTACTGGTCCGAGGTCTGCAGTGCGTTGCTGCTGGTCTGATTTCTACAGGGCATTGGTGCTGCTATGAGGTTTGCAGGGTATTGGTGCTGGTCTGAGGTCTGCAGTGCGTTGCTGCTGGTCTGAGGTCTGCAGGGCATTGGTGCTGCTTTGTGGTCTGCAGTGCATTGGTGTTGGTCTGAGGTTTGCAGGGCATTAGTGCTGGTCTGAGGTTTGCAGTGTGTTGGTTCTGGTCTGAGGTCTGCTGTTCAAAGTATGCATTGGTGCTGGTCTAAGGTCAGCTGAAAGCATCATCCTACAGGCCAGACATAGCACAACTGAGCCATGAAATAAAGACACAGGGATTACACTAGAACTGTAAGTCCAGCTTACTTTTCAGCACATGTCAATATGAAAAAATGTTTTGTGTGCACCAGTTATTAAATGTTTCCCTTATAGTGGTGCTGCTAATGACAAGTAAACACATTAACCACTTGCCGTCCGCCCGTTGTAAAAAAAACGGACGGACGGCACTGCTGCATTGGCGGGGTTTTTTTTTCTGCTCGTGCGCGCCCCCTAGCGGGCACGCACGGGCAGAAA
>NW_017307302.1:410185-417307 GCF_000935625.1 Nanorana parkeri
GCATTGGTTCTGGTCTGCGGTTTGCAGGGCATTGGTTCTGGTCTGCGGTTTGCAGGGCATTGGTTCTGGTCTGCGGTTTGCAGGGCATTGGTTCTGGTCTGCGGTTTGCAGGGCATTGGTTCTGGTCTGAGGTTTGCAGTGCGTTGGTGTTGGTGTGAGGTCTGCCGTACAAATTATGCGTTGGTGCTGGTCTGTGATTTGCATTGCGTTGGTCTGATCTGAGGTCTGCAGTGCATTGGTGTTCGTCCGAGGGCTGCAGTGCGTTGGTGCTGGTCTGAGGTCTGCCATGCGTTACTGCTGGTCTGAGGTCTGCCATGCATTGGTGCTGGTCTAAGGTCTGCAGGGCATTGGTGTTGGTCTGCAGGGCATTGGTGTTGGTCTGCAGGGCATTGGTGTTGGTCTGCAGGGCATTGGTGCTGGTCTGAGGTCTACAGGGCATTGGTGCTGGTCTGAGGTCTACAGGGCATTGGTGCTGCTCTAAGGTTTGCAGGGCATTGGTGCTGGTCTTAGGTTTGCAGGGTATTGGTGCTGGTCTTAGGTTTGCAGGGCATTGGTGCTGGTCTTAGGTTTGCAGGGCATTGGTGCTGGTCTGTGGGCTGTCATGCGTTCTGGCCTTTGATTTGCAGTTCATTGGTACTGGTCCGAGGTCTGCAGTGCGTTGCTGCTGGTCTGATTTCTACAGGGCATTGGTGCTGCTATGAGGTTTGCAGGGTATTGGTGCTGGTCTGAGGTCTGCAGTGCGTTGCTGCTGGTCTGAGGTCTGCAGGGCATTGGTGCTGCTTTGTGGTCTGCAGTGCATTGGTGTTGGTCTGAGGTTTGCAGGGCATTAGTGCTGGTCTGAGGTTTGCAGTGTGTTGGTTCTGGTCTGAGGTCTGCTGTTCAAAGTATGCATTGGTGCTGGTCTAAGGTCAGCTGAAAGCATCATCCTACAGGCCAGACATAGCACAACTGAGCCATGAAATAAAGACACAGGGATTACACTAGAACTGTAAGTCCAGCTTACTTTTCAGCACATGTCAATATGAAAAAATGTTTTGTGTGCACCAGTTATTAAATGTTTCCCTTATAGTGGTGCTGCTAATGACAAGTAAACACATTAACCACTTGCCGTCCGCCCGTTGTAAAAAAAACGGACGGACGGCACTGCTGCATTGGCGGGGTTTTTTTTTCTGCTCGTGCGCGCCCCCTAGCGGGCACGCACGGGCAGAAAAGACCCAAAAAAACTCTGTCCCCAAAAAAGGGTATAAAATTCATTTCAGTACAGCGTTGCATGACGGAATAAATGTCAGTCAAAGTACCGCAGCGCTGAATACTGAAAAATGGTCTGGATGGGAAGGGGGTTTAACACCGCGGATGTCAACTGGTTAAAATAATTAGTGAGTTTACCTTACTATTAGCAGTACAACCATGAGTGCAAAAATGAAAATGTAACTAACACCACGGTGCGCTATTGTTTACTGGCACTGGTTGTCTGATGGTTTTAAAAATGGCACTCGATTTGTAAAAGTTTGCAGAACCCTGGCATAACTGATTCAGTTATAAAACATGTAATGATTATATAAAAGTATAACAGGTAATAGACATCAAGCCAAACCTTGCAAAGTGCTCTTGGGATAAAGCTCAGTCACAATCTGGGGTTTTTCTATGTTTTGTATGAAATGGGGAAGAGTTAAAGTGTGAGTTTTTTTGTAAGTTTCTTTGTCCCAGCTGGGTGTGTTTATCCTCATTTCCTGTCCTTGTTACCATATAGGAAGTAAGGAAGGACACCTAATAAATCCAGAGACAGCTATACAAATGTAAGAGTTTCTAATTCTTCCTGAACAAATAATATACTTTTATTGACATCTGTGTCCCTACTGGAGAGATTCCTCTCACCCGTTCTGAAGAAATGAAAAGAATCCTCCCAATGTGATCAAAGTCTAAATAGAAAACTTGACTAGTGTTCATATTTACTGTTTCATTTTATACTTTAAGTAAAACCTGTGCTCATAGATATAGGTAGGCTGCCATTGGCGACCATGTAACTAACATTTTTAGAAAAGGTCTTCCCTGGCTTGCATACTTAGTAGCCATGCAATCATCATTTTACAAGAAGAGGTCAGCAATGGAATGTCTTACATGTGCCTTCATATTTCCCTCCCTCTAGAGCAGGGGCGCCCACTATTTTTCGTCTGGAGATCTACTTTTCAAATGACGAGCTCATTGAGATCTACCAACGAAAAAAAGTAACAAATGGTTGAGTGCGTTTGTTTTGCCTACCAGTGATCGCTATGCGATCGACTGGTAGATCGCGATCGACCTTGTGGGCACCCCTGCTCTAGAGGTTTTCTTTTAAGATATGATTTCCTGGCAAGAGCACAGTCTTAGCCAGTGTGCAGTCAGTCAGATGAAGGAACACTTTTAGATACTGTGCTAGCTTTGTTTTTTAATGAAAGGTTGGTAAGAATTGAACAGCCGCTCTTCTCTTAGCTAATGAGTTATTTTTTTAATTATAAGATTGTTTTTAGCATTCTTGCTGAAGTCATATATTTATAAATGTACACTTCAGAACACAAATAACAATATATACAGCTAGTTATGTAAAGACATGCTCATTGCATATCACAAATTTACAGTATATACAATAAACAAACTTGGCAAATCTCATTGGCATTTATAATTAACCACTGATTTGTTTTTCTTGCTCCTGTGGCAGCTGCATAAAAAACCTTTTACATATACTGTATATGGTCTATACTTCACTTTCCTGCACAATGGACACAAGGACTAATAATTAATACAAAGTTGTTTATTCAGCTCCTAAATGATGCATAAAATGTAATCTATTGGCCAGGTAAATTAATTCTGTTGATGAACATTTGGGTAACAGAGAGGTAAAAAAGAGCTCTGCAGTCAAACAAGACAGTTTGGAAGGATACGTTTGTAATTGTAGCTGTATTAATTATAGTGGAAATCAGAGGACCATCACTGTTGAAAACATGCAAAGTAAATAAACATAGCACTAAAGAACCACCAAGAGTTATAAAAGCCTTCCCATTTATATTGGATTTTAGGTTTGTTATGACTTGTATAAATGGCAAGTCCCAAGTCTTTATGTTGTATATTCCTGGCATGTTTGTTACAGTAGAATACTTTTCTTTAGCATTTTTTTTTAAATAATATACACTTGATTGCTGATATGGTTGTCTCTCTACAGATTATTGCCTTTGATGAACTTCGAACAGACTTTAAGAACCCTATTGAACAGGGGAATCCATCCAGAGCGGTGAGATTTTTTACATTTCCTAAATGTGCCATTTTCTTTTTATTGCATTGCAGAGCATCTCCGCATCTTTGGGATAGAGCAAGGGGCCCATGTAGTATATCTGCAACTGTCACTAACCTGTTATCTCTCTGCATGTTTTGTCGAACGTCTTTCCCATCCCTTCACTGTCACTCCTTCCCTTTGCTATATTCACATCTCCTTACCATTCACTTTTCTCCTTTTTGTATTGATCTGTTTCAATGTTTCTGCATATCTTTTTACATTGCCCCTGCTCCTTCTGTCATAATTCTCCTTTTCTCTTTTACATTCCCTTCTTTATTCCACTCTCTCTTTCTCCCTCTCACCTTTTCTACAGAGAGAGAGGGTTAAGAACGTGGAACGGATTTGCTGCTTGCTCAGAAAGGTCAGCAACACAGCCTGTGTGTTATTGTGCAGTATGTGTGCTGTCATATTTTACATTGTTTTTTATCTATGATGCTTTCCTAAATGCAAAGCATTTTTTTTATTCCATTGTTACATGTATCATATTCACAATGTCATCAAATGCTTATATTTATTAAAGAACAAAAATAGACTTCATACTACAAATATGCATACTGCATGTGCATGTGATTTGAGCATCTGTTTTTTATATGTGTGTCTGTCTATGACCTAGATTTAACAATACATGTTATTTTATGTTATTTTAGAGTTTAACTAGATTAATGTGTTTATCAAAACGTTTTTCACAGTGGTGCTTAAATCACATTTAAGAATGGAACAATCATGCCTGCATTAGAAATGGTGGAGCCCAGCATGTGTGTTTCAAATTGCTAGTAACCATGAAAAGCTAAAATCAGAATTGGGTGGAGATGACCTTTTGAAAAATGGAATTTAGTAATCAAGTAGATAATCTTTAGAAACACACCAAACAGATGCTGATGTAAATCTACTCTGTTGGAAAGCATATCTGTACAACAACAAATCATACTGCAGCAAGAGGGGTATTCTAATATTTCCCAGATATGCCAAGATACTGCATGAGCCTATGTCTAAGGTGGAAAATGTGAAAAAAAAATGTAAACTGTTTACATTTATTTAAATGTAATACAGAATACACTTTTATAACATCTATCTATCTATCTATCTATCTATCTATCGTGATCGTGTAGAATTAGTAGGCCACATTGCATATCTTTTTCATGGGAGATGGGGCATACAAAGTGATCTAGAGGGGCAGAAGCTCAGAATCTGGCCTTAGTAGGATTTAAAGGTTTATTCTCTAAAGAGCCAAAGGATCCAGCTGTAGCTATTCACAATAGCTCGTACAGCAGCCGAAGGCAATCGAGCGGCTCAGCCGAGCTGAAGGCATGTGCTTCGGCTCGACTGAGCTGAAGTGACAACCAAAGCGTGGCGAATGGTCAGCCAAAGGCCTGACATTTCTCCATGCAAATGACAGCTGGGCGGAGCCAGCCATGATCTCACGGCTGGCTCCGCCCAGTTGTAATGACAGATCAGGGTCCCCAAATTCAGATGCAAATTCAAAACAATCCAGATGTTGGATCGGCTGAGTTGAAGTTCCTCTGCACTTCAACTCAGCCGAACATGCTCCGAAGGCAGCCGATGTAGGGCTGCAATCAGCCGTACTGTGCCGGAGTGAATAGCTGTAGGTCGTTCGACTCACTTTGGCTCAGTTATTCACTCAGCTGTCTTCGGCAGCTAAGTGAATAACCTTGTTAAGGTTGGGCTACTGGTACTAGCCTAACTTACTGTATATCTTAAGAAGAAATAAAGGGAAGATTATATCTATGTAGAAAAATGTGCATTTGCAAAGATAGAAAAGTGGGTATAAGTAAGAGTAAATAACAGCACTCATACACCTCTAAAGATGGTCTAATTAAAACAGCATATTGTTTCAAAAAGTTGAGCTGTTCAAATGACTACACACAACAAATTTTATGTACTTTTCTTGAAATGGGATAGACTTACAACTTAAAAGTTGCAAGCTTGATTTAAAAGTTGCAAGCTTGATTTAAAGTGTATCTAAACCCAAGAACAAAAATGTAATATATGGCAGCTTACGTGCGGTCAGGGGAGGCAGGTGAGGCAGAGCCTCACCTAGAATTATGGAGGAAAAAGCTGTCAGCTTTTTCTCCATTCAGATCGGCATCTAACAGGTTACACAGCAGGGAAATCCTCCTCACTGTATAACCTGTCACGGAGCCTCAGCGGTGAGGAGCAAGTGAGGGACAGGGAGGCTTCTCCCTGTCTCCTCCCTTCCTCCTTTACACTAGCTTGGGGACAGGTTGAGGGGTGGGGCTTCAGCAGGGGTGGGGCTTTGCCTGACAGGAGGTGGCGCCTCACCCCGAGCAAGAGGTACCGCATGTCACTGCAGCTTATTGCACTTGGCAATCCTGCCAGTAACACACTTCCTTTCCTAGTGTGACCACAATCACTTACTGAATCTATGGATACAGCAAAGTTGTCACCCAGGACAATGTGTGGTAGGACTACAGAACACCCACTCACTCCATGAAATAGGAGGGGTTATTTTGTAGTTCACAGAGGTGAACTGGGCAGGTTGATAACACTGCTTGAGATAACACTGCTTGAGATAACACTGCTTGAGATAACACTGCTTGAGATAACACTGCTTGAGATAACACTGCTTGAGATAACACTGCTTGAGATAACACTGCTGAGTTATAGGACACAGGGCAGCACTAGATTTCTGACAGGATCAACGGGTATTGTTTTTGCAATCATCATACAGATATGAAAAACACTTTTAATGGTATATTTGTTCACAATAAGTATTTTTTTATTGAAAATTACAGGAGAAACCATAAGATAACATACCAATTCAGGTTACATACAATATTTAGATCAATTACTTAAACATCACCGGGAGCTCAACTGGACAACCCTAAACGTAATCACAGGTAGTACTCCAGTGGATACAGTCCATAACAAGGAGCCTCTCATAAACTGTATGAAACACAAAGAAAACGAGACCCACCCATGAGGCAATGCCAAAAGTGGGAAATAAGAATCATACAAGGAAGAGAATAAAGTAAGAAAAGATATGAACTAGAAAGAAGGAGAAAAAGAACATAAGAACATTAAGAAGAAAAAAAGGGGAAAGGAAGCACAAGAGGGAAGGAAGAGAACCTGGGACAATCTGGCCCTTGACCCCCACCACCTTCCCCCATTGGTTACTTGTAATGGTATATTTAATAAACCAAAAAGAAACAAAAAAAGAGAAATTCATACTTAGGATTTACATACATTTTATTAACTTAAATATCAGAGTATCAATCCCAGACAATGGAGTAAGAATAATGTATTCTGATTTGCTATAGTTAAACATGCATTTTCAGACTGGGATATTGCACATGAACAACATGGACAACACAATCCCCATGGATGTAAGTGAAATACGATAGAGAAGGAAGAGAGCCCAGGACAATCCGCCTCCTGACCCCCCCTTACCCCATAGTTATGATTTACATGCATTTTTTTAACTTAAATAGCCTATCAATCCCAGACAATGGAGTAGAAATAATTTATTCTGATTTTCTATAGGTAAACATGCATTTTCAGACTGGGATATTGTACATGAACAACATGGACAATACATCCCCATGGATGTACCGTATATACTCGCGTATAAGCCGAGTTTTTCAGCCCATTTTTGTTTGCGGAAAAGTGCCCCCCTCAGCTTATACTCGAGTCAGCGTCTCGAGCTGGTCAGGTTTCTTCTTACTTACTCGCCGAGCGTCACATCACTGCTGCTCCGGTGGGCGGCGCTCCGAGCGGGGTCATCTGGCAGTCTCCGGGTCCTAATTTAGGTGGCCAGAGACTGCCAGATGACCCCG
>NW_017307302.1:417447-420490 GCF_000935625.1 Nanorana parkeri
TCCAGGTGGGGTTGTAATTTAGCGGGCAGGCTCCTCTAAGTCAGCTAAATTAGGACCCCACCTGGAGCTCCTCCCACTGAACCAGCGCGCCACTGACTCGTCCCTGCTCTCTCCGGTGATGTGTTCGCAGTTTTGATCGATCACCGGCACACGGACACAGTGAGTGAGGGGAGATTTGGGGGGATTTATTAAGCAATTATGTATTGTCTGCCCTGTATTAGCAGTATATACTCTATATAGAGTATATACTGCTAATACAGTGCAGACAATACATTTACAATTATACTAACATGAATGTATTAAATGATCTGTATGTAGCCCTGTACTATGGATCATTTAACCCATTCATGTTAGCAGAGGATCACTGTAAATGTATTGTTGCAGGCACTCTATATGTACTATATACTACATATAGAATGCACTGAACAATAGATTTACAATTATCGTCTGCTAATATGAATGGGTTAAATGATCCGTAGTACATGATATGTAGCCCTGTACCCCCTTTTCCACTTACAGAGCAAGGTTATTGTTTTTCTTTTAAATAAATATTCATGTAATTTTATTGGTATCTATCTTCATTTTGTACATTTACCAGTAGCTACCTCATTTCCCACCCTCGGCTTATATTCGAGTCAATACTTTTTCGTGGTAAAATTAGGTACCTCGGCTTATATTCGGGACGGCTTATACTCGAGTATATACGGTAACTGCCTATTTTCAAATATACTGTGTATCCTTGCTTCACAGAAGCAGATATGTAGATTAAACAATTTACTAGTAAAGTTGTTTGGACTTGGATAATGTGGACATGGATCCAATTAATAAAATGTGGATAACATTGTATGATTGTATTTCTGTAGTAGTTCTCGGTGATGGAGTAAGGACACATGCATAGTTCATTCTCCTATTCTCCAAAGAATATTTGGCTCAACAACACAGTGAAAGTACACACATAGGAGCTATTTTATAAATCTGCTCATCCATCTGCTTGGCGAATGCCGTTCACACGTCGTTCCTGCTATTAGATGGAGGCAAGAAGCATAGGAAATTCCTATGCTCTTGGACTCCATCTAGTGATGAGAATGCTGTGCAAACTGGGTGGAAGGTTTATAAATCAGCCACATAGTGTGTGTATTTGTTAGCATGGGAACAAAGCAGAAAACCTTGCAAGCCCAGCATGCTGTCCCTGCCTCTCCACTTAAATTTACCACTTAGTTGTAGTGATGAAGAGATGTAACACAGACCTGATCTGTCATAAGAGGTATATAGAGATGGGGCTGGTGTTCATGCCTCTGAACCCCTGCATATCTGCCAAATGTACTTGCAGTTGTAGGAACAACTTGCTTCAAATTCTGCACACACTGCAAGACTAAGAAAGACTGAGACTGGCTTTTAAAGTCTTAATGTCACTGACAACTGCATTAATAAAGTCAGGCCAGTTGGCTAGCAATGATGACTGTATCCACTCTGGGAACCAGAAGAACAGAGAAGGAAGTAGTCTCCAGCATGCTTCATGGGGCAGTCAGACAAGGTAAGTCTTTATCACATTTGTAAGTCTAATAATATTACAATTACTAAGAAGAAATCATTTTATTAACATATTGTAAAAAAAAGAATTGTTTTTTTTATTGATGTGCCTGATTAGTCACAAAGCCAGGCTGCCTAGCAGCAAGTGAAGCCAGCTTCCTAGCCAATCGGGAAACGGAGAGGTGGGTCCTGACCCGCCGCCCGGCTTCCTGATTGGCCGAAAAGCCAGCTCCATGCTCCCTCGTGACACTGCTGGTCAGAGGGAATCTCCCTCTGACTGGAATTTCCGGTATTGGGGTAAGTATCAGAGCATTTGGGTGAGTATGAGTACTCGCCCAAATACTCAGCACCAATACCAGTTACAACCACAGAGATGTATGCCTGATTTAAGCAAATCCAGGTGTGCATCGTGACAATGTGTACATGCATCTCTTTTAATAGATGAGAGGAAAATATTCCAGAAGCACTGTTAAAGATTGATGGCCTGTGATTACAATCTGTGCCCATACCTTCTATTACATTGTTCTCACAGCCCCAATTTCTCATAGCAGACCAATAAATATCATGGAGTTGAACAGATTGAAACCCAGTGGCGGATCTAAGGAACAAAGGTGGTGCAAAATGTTTTCTCGGGGCTGCCCCTTCCTGTTCCCAAGGAGGGGTACCGGAACAGGATCTCGCTGGCCCCCTAACCCCCCCCCCAGCTCTCTCTGCACTAAAGTAGCTTACACTCTAATGTCCCCCCATTTTACAATCATATAGCTCGGACATATACCGTAGTACTGTACAGATTGCACTGAACCAGTCACAAAAGTCTCTGTACAGAGAAGCTTACACTCTAATACAGAATGCTATAATCTGTCTATAATCTATAATCCCAGCAATACATTATAAAGCAATGCAGAATATTGGTGTATGAATTTGGTACATACTCTGTTCTGCCTCTTTGCTCTGGAATGCCGGCTTGATGTCTTGTGCAGAGGGTCTCAGGAGGGGGAAGATGTGAGGACGGGAAACGCGCTGTAAGCAGGTGCCAGGTGGTTCCACCGTAGGCTGCTGTGCAGGACCTAACGCAGCTAAATCAATTAAAAAAATTAAATTTCCAAGTTTCAGAGGTCAGTTGTAAGGCAGAGTACAGAGGTCAGGGTGTAACGTAGAGTGCAGAGGTCAGGGTGTGACGCACCGTACAGAGGTCAGGGTGTGACACAGTACAGAGGTCAGGGTGTCGCGCACAGTGCAGAGGTCAGCTGTGTAATGCAGAGGTCAAGGTGTGACGCAGAGGTCAGGGTGTGACGCAGAGGTCAGGGTGTGACGCACGGTGCAGAGGTCAGGTGTGACGCACGGTGCAGAGGTCAGGGTGTGACGCACAGTACAGAGGTCAGGGTGTGATGCACAGTACAGGGGTCAGGGTGTGACGCACAGTACAGAGGTCAGCAGATGTGATGCAGAGTGAATAAAAACTTACAGTGCACACAGATGTGATCTACCCTCTTTCTCTCCAGGTGGGGGGGGG